>NW_019384293.1:850179-879481 GCF_000671375.1 Centruroides sculpturatus | reverse complement strand
AATATCTTAATGAGTAGAGGCACACATATCACACATAACACGTGTCTGCACAGCTATTATGGTAGGTCACATGGACCTGGTGTATTCGTGTTCACACAGGAAGATAATTGTCACGTTTATAATTGTATTTATAAAATTTCGAACGAAAATTCAATTCAGAAATAACAAAAAAAAAATGTAAAAATGTAAAAATAATCTTGAAATGATAAATAATTGTTTTCTTTATTAACTTATATATAATAATAATACAAATCGTTAATTGTTTATGCTACAGAATTAAATTATTGTAATTTTTTAATGCAAAATTTCTATGTAAAAAAATGACAATACATTTTGTAAATTATTTGTAATATATTAATTAATTTATTTTATAAATTGTCATAAATTTTAACTTTATAAATGAAGCTGTTAATTATAATCAACAAAAATTGTTTTAATTAATTGAATTAATTAATTATAATTAATTATGTAAATGATTGTTATTTATTAAACAATTTTGATGACGATAATAATGGTAATTATGATAATAACAATTACAAAAATTTCAAAAAGTATGACAAATGAGTGATATTAAAATGAAAATAATATTTAAAAAATTGTGTTTTCTGTATTTTTTTTAAATTCATAAAACATTTAAAATTATCTAAAAAACATAATTAAATTAATAGAATAAATTCTTTTAATAAAAAATATATAAATAAATTAAATAAATATTAGTTATAAAGTCTTCTTCAATCTAAAAACATATACAGTAATTTCTTAAAAATTTAATGTGTGATTTATACATGGTAATAATTATGAAAATTCCAAAAAAATAGGTTCTTTTAATTAATACAAAACATCTTATAATTAATTTATTTTAAATTTTATTTAATTAATGTCTTCAGAAAAAATTATTAAATATTTTATTTTTAAAAAATTAAAGTAAATAATTATTACTTACCTTGTTAAAAGTGTCAAGGTGACCTTTTATATATAATATAAATATATTGAGTTAATCGTAAAATATATTTGTATTTTTAAGAAATTTTTAAAAAGTTAAAATAAATTTTAGAACAGTTTGCTTTTTTTTAAAAAAAAAAAATAAAACTTTATTCTATATTTTTATGTCGTTAAAAAATTAAACGAAGTAAAAATGTTATTTTGAAAATTGAAAATAAAATTTTTGCCTTTTTATAAAATTGAAAATGATCTTTTGCCTTTTTCAAAAACGAGAAACAATTTTTTGTATTTTTTTAGAAAACAAAATAAAATTTAAAAATGAAAGTAATTTCAGTAAACTTTTTACTTTTTTATAAAATAAAATAAATTAAAAGTAAAATAAAATGTGCTAAATTTATTTTACTTTTACTTATTTTTGCATGTTTAGAAATTCTTTTAATATTTAAATGAATTTCAGTGCTTATTTGTGTTTTTCTATTTCAAAAAATTGAAGTCATTTTAATAGACTTTTATGTTTTTAGAAATTTTAAAACAAGAAAATGATTTGTTCTTTTAGAAAAAGAAATTAAAAATAATTATAAATACATTTAAAATGTAAAAAAAAATACAATTTCATTCAAAAATAAAACACATTTATGTTTTTATAAAATTAAAACAATTGATGATAATGCATACTCGAATTTTCAAAACAAATAAGTTGAAAAATAAAAGTAAATTTAATAAATTAATAAAAAAATAATAATAAATTAAAACGAATTTTATTATATATTGTTTTTAAAATATTCAAATATAAAAAATGAAAGCAACATTTTAGTATATTTTTATCTAAAAATGCAAAAAAAAGTTAAAATAATTTTTGGAAGTATTTGTATTTTTATAGAGACAACAAAAATAAAAGTAATTTCAAATATATTTTTTATGCCTATAGAAGTTTAAAAAGTAAAAGTAATTTATGCGTTTTTATAAAATTAAAAATAAAAAAAAATTAGTACACTTCTGCATTTTTAGAATAATGTACTGTATAGTATTCATTATTACACAGCCAGTGCCGGGATATTGTTATCATGGAATAAACACAAATGAAAGGAACAGTTTCACAAATCCACATATTATTTTATTACGTGTGTACAGGTACTGTACATGTATATCTATATAAGCCTAAATAAGCTTAGTGGACAAAAGGGGTGAAGTGTCTGCTCCATTAATTCCCATTTATAATCCTGGTAATGCTTTAATTCAATTGTAGATAGGTACAGCGGTGATCGGACGGATAAGGTGATGATCGGATGAGTAGGATGGTGATCGAAAGAATAGGATGATAATCGAAGAAGTAGGAAAATGATGAAGGGTAGAGTGATCATGATGGGTAAGGTGTGATCGGTGGGATGAGGAATCAAAGGAAAGGGGTGTAGTTGGTGCAGAGCACCTAGTTGTAGAAGTGAGATCTTCAACAAGTTTCTATATTAATTTTGTATGTAAAATAATGCCAGAATATTTGTTTATGACTGACACTTCTCAAAAAAACAATTTTTAAAATGAAAATTAATTTAACTCATATATGTTTTCAGTAAAAATTTAAATAGATAAAAAAATACACCATATAGTGTTTTTTGAAGAATAAAAAAAAATAAAATGAATAATGAAAATAAATTTATATTTTTATAAAACGAAAATAAAATTGTTTTAAAAAAAATTAAAAACAACAGAATATATTTGTGTTTTTTAAAAATAAAATTAAAATTTTTAACTATCGCCATCTGTTGTTAGTTGTTAACAACATCATGTGTCATTCCCTCAAAAAATAAAATAAAATAAATTATATATCAAACAACCTTAATACTTTTCGACGTTTATAAACTTATGATTAAGATAAATATCTACAAAAATTTATTATTATTATTATTTTTAATGTTTAAATCACGGAGGAGAGAAAAAAAATCTGTAGAAATGTTTCCCTTCAATATAACAATTGGCATTACGCTTGTAAAATCTAATAAAGGATATTTCTTTACATTAAAATTAATGACAAATAAATCTCACGCAAGGCTACAGTTAAACATTACAAATCATTTATCTTCTTTCATTTTCAGTTGCCATTTTTGTACAAATTCAATTTAAAAAAAAAAAAAAACACAATAAATTAAAAGACAGCTGAAAGTATTAGAGGAAAAAAATTGTAATTGTATCAAATGATAATAGAATATTTGATTAAATTATACAAATTTAATATCATTTAAGTTATTATTTTTAACATTGAGATCATTTAAAAATTCTTTAAAAAATGTGCTTCGTTACTAAAAATAAATAGAATTTTCTAAAAACTTTTTTAAAGTGTCTAAGAAGTAATTTATTACTCAAAAAAAGGGGTTAAATTCTAAAAAAAATTTTAATTGTGTACTAATATATGTGCTATTTTTATATAAAAAAAAGTTTAGAAACTTTTAAAAATTTTATCACAGTAAAACCTGTATAAAACGGAACAAATTCTTTTGAACACGGCGATTTTCTGTGTTTAAAATGAACCTGTTTAAGACGGAAACCTGCCTAAATGAGAAAGATTATTAGGAACACAGCAAATTTCTGTATTAAAATAAACCTGTTCAGAACGAAAGTTTGCCAAACTGTAAAAAATAATCGGCATCATGCGAGTCCGGTTTACACAGGTTTTACTGTACTTATTTTTAAAAATTTCTTAAAAAAGCGTACAGTACATTGAGAAGGGGGAACTGGGAATTTTTATTAACAGAAAATAAGGTCTTTATGATTGCTTTTTATTCGTAAAGCAACACTCTATGTAATTCATATTTTTAAATATCAAAAAGGGCCTACTAAGGGGAGAAAGGGGACACTCTCTTGCTCAGGATACATACAAGCTCTCAGTAAGCCATAATTAAAGAAGTTTAATAGAAGAGTTATTAGAAGTCGAATGTAGGCATGGTAATTGGGTATAACAATGCAATATGAAACAGGTCGACTACATTTATGAAAGGTAAGGAAAATAAAGTAGCAACAGATGGACTAAGCTGATTAGGAAGATAATCTTGGAATATCTTAATGAGTAGAGGTTAATAGAGTATCAACAGCAACACCAAACTGTTTGTCGTCGACTGTAGAGTATCAATTGAAAGCGTGAGAATGGCTGTTTTCTCGAAAATAAAGTGATGAGCATGTATAGTACCAGAGGAGTTTAAATTATTTTTTAATGTTTTAATACAGTAATTAATTGTTTTATGAAATGAAGCAGAGTACACCAAAGAATATACGCCTAAGTATTTAAGATAAGGGATAAGATCTTAAGAAAACTTGAGAAAAATTTATCAGTTTTCTTTAGTTTATCATTTCTCCTAAAGATCATGATTTGATTATTACTTTTCCGGCTGTTAAATATAACAGTGATAAAGTATGGCGATTGGTCAAGTTTGGACTAGGAGCACCTTGAAACGTCGAGGAATGAAAAAAATTCAGGTTTTTTTTCTATATGTATGGCTGTTAGTGCGTGTGGAGGCACGATTTTGTTCACCCAATTTGAAACTTAATAACTCCTGTGCCTTTGGTCGAAAATTTCTAAAATTTTGCAGAGAGGTTTAAACAATAATGTGATTGATGCTCTTAAATTTTGGTGGTTAAAGGTTAAGTGGGTGGGGAGATAAACGGGTCGTGTATCACATCTCGAATAGGGTCAGATTTACTAATTTCTCTCGATTTTACAATTTTTTTAAAGAAAATATATCTCTACATTCAAAATTAAGCTTTTTGCCGTATTATAATAAATAATAATATAAAAATTTTTCAAATAAAATCTCATAACAGATGGCGCTATACACAATTTCAACATTTTGCCGGAAAAGTTACGCAACTCGTTGCTTGATTTTTATATCCAGCATAACAATAAAACATTTCAAATAAAATAAAACTAAGTTAAATTATAAAAAGTTGTATAATATATATATTCATTTACAATGTAAATAAAACAGAATAAAGTATATTATTATATATAAGTTATATAGCACCTTAAACCCTTATATATATTAGTATAAAGTTAATATATTCTTATTTTAACATAATGCATAAAAAATTTGCCCTCTTAGTGTCCACGGAACGGAAGGAATTTAAAAAAAAACGCATAAAGACACCTTAATTCAGCACAAAGTACCATTCTATATTTATCAGAAGAAAAGGAGGAAGAGGAAATATATACCTAACTTAATATAGATACGGAAGAGAAGGAAACATTCGAGTAATATTATATAGCATATTAACGGTAATATATTTTATTATTAAAATGCTAAGTATATTCTAAAACACACACACACAAAAAAGTGAGGCAATAATGTGTACTTAGTTACTACAGAAATAAAACAGAGTAAAGGATGCTGTCATGACATTTCAAGTCAATTGAAAATTTTTGATATTTCACAAAGGGGAAAAGGGAATATAAAAATATATAAAAAAAAAGGNACACAGCAAATTTCTGTATTAAAATAAACCTGTTCAGAACGAAAGTTTGCCAAACTGTAAAAAATAATCGGCATCATGCGAGTCCGGTTTACACAGGTTTTACTGTACTTATTTTTAAAAATTTCTTAAAAAAGCGTACAGTACATTGAGAAGGGGGAACTGGGAATTTTTATTAACAGAAAATAAGGTCTTTATGATTGCTTTTTATTCGTAAAGCAACACTCTATGTAATTCATATTTTTAAATATCAAAAAGGGCCTACTAAGGGGAGAAAGGGGATACTCTCTTGCTCAGGATACATACAAGCTCTCAGTAAGCCATAATTAAAGAAGTTTAATAGAAGAGTTATTAGAAGTCAAATGTAGGCATGGTAATTGGGTATAACAATGCAATATGAAACAGGTCGACTACATTTATGAAAGGTAAGGAAAATAAAGTAGCAACAGATGGACTAAGCTGATTAGGAAGATAATCTTGGAATATCTTAATGAGTAGAGGTTAATAGAGTATCAACAGCAACACCAAACTGTTTGTCGTCGACTGTAGAGTATCAATTGAAAGCGTGAGAATGGCTGTTTTCTCGAAAATAAAGTGATGAGCATGTATAGTACCAGAGGAGTTTAAATTATTTTTTAATGTTTTAATACAGTAATTAATTGTTTTATGAAATGAAGCAGAGTACACCAAAGAATATACGCCTAAGTATTTAAGATAAGGGATAAGATCTTAAGAAAACTTGAGAAAAATTTATCAGTTTTCTTTAGTTTATCATTTCTCCTAAAGATCATGATTTGATTATTACTTTTCCGGCTGTTAAATATAACAGTGATAAAGTATGGCGATTGGTCAAGTTTGGACTAGGAGCACCTTGAAACGTCGAGGAATGAAAAAAATTCAGGTTTTTTTTCTATATGTATGGCTGTTAGTGCGTGTGGAGGCACGATTTTGTTCACCCAATTTGAAACTTAATAACTCCTGTGCCTTTGGTCGAAAATTTCTAAAATTTTGCAGAGAGGTTTAAACAATAATGTGATTGATGCTCTTAAATTTTGGTGGTTAAAGGTTAAGTGGGTGGGGAGATAAACGGGTCGTGTATCACATCTCGAATAGGGTCAGATTTACTAATTTCTCTCGATTTTACAATTTTTTTAAAGAAAATATATCTCTACATTCAAAATTAAGCTTTTTGCCGTATTATAATAAATAATAATATAAAAATTTTTCAAATAAAATCTCATAACAGATGGCGCTATACACAATTTCAACATTTTGCCGGAAAAGTTACGCAACTCGTTGCTTGATTTTTATATCCAGCATAACAATAAAACATTTCAAATAAAATAAAACTAAGTTAAATTATAAAAAGTTGTATAATATATATATTCATTTACAATGTAAATAAAACAGAATAAAGTATATTATTATATATAAGTTATATAGCACCTTAAACCCTTATATATATTAGTATAAAGTTAATATATTCTTATTTTAACATAATGCATAAAAAATTTGCCCTCTTAGTGTCCACGGAACGGAAGGAATTTAAAAAAAAAACGCATAAAGACACCTTAATTCAGCACAAAGTACCATTCTATATTTATCAGAAGAAAAGGAGGAAGAGGAAATATATACCTAACTTAATATAGATACGGAAGAGAAGGAAACATTCGAGTAATATTATATAGCATATTAACGGTAATATATTTTATTATTAAAATGCTAAGTATATTCTAAAACACACACACACAAAAAAGTGAGGCAATAATGTGTACTTAGTTACTACAGAAATAAAACAGAGTAAAGGATGCTGTCATGACATTTCAAGTCAATTGAAAATTTTTGATATTTCACAAAGGGGAAAAGGGAATATAAAAATATATAAAAAAAAAGGTTAGGAAATATCTGTCGATGTTATCAACAAAATTCTTTCTACTGTAACCTTCAATCAGTACTTATTGCTTCAGTTAAACAGCTATTTACGGTTCATATCTTTATTGTTGCACGGTCGATGAACGTATTGAACAAAATTCCAACCTATTAAAAACGTGATGCTCACCATCAAAAAATACAAGAAAGATATTACGTATATGACACTTTCTCTGTTAAGTAAAAAAATAAAAAATAAAAAAAATAAAAAAAAATATNTTTCGTTTTTATAATAAAGCTTATTATCGTGTGAATAGCAAAACAGGCTTTAGGATAATTATTCGATCGCAATTTGTATAGAAAAGTAATCTATAAAGGAATACCACTTGTCAGAATGTCCTGGGTTACGCCCTTTCAAAAGACTATTATTTTTGCAATATGTAAAGTTAATATTAAATAAATTTTCTTCTATGATGAGCAATACCGGCATTTCCGTTTGTATAAAAAGAATTTTATATCCGATTTGCATTTATTAAGTCTGATGACAAGATTATAATAAATATATGTATCGTGTATAAATTCAAAAAATTTTCATAATTCTATATTATTTATTGTCTTTCTAAATCGTAATTAAAGTTAGGCTAACATCAAAAATAAATTTTAAATCAATCTCTAAGTAGTAAACAACATTAATCAATAACGATTTGTCTGCTAATTTTATTAAATGATTTATCATTTTTAAGTAAACAAGTAAACATTATTTTGCTTTAAGATATTAGAAAAATTTGTACTTAAAAATATAAATTTTTCTTTGCGCATATTTGGATTAGTTTTACTCAGATTAGGGAGATTTTGGATTCTTTTTGCTGCAAATTGTTCGCGTTGTGTTTGTTGTCATCTTTTCATTGCTCCTGCGGTATAGATTTTAATCTAATGCGAATATTTTTTCACTAGGCTGAAATTTACTGCAAAAAAAAAACAGTTTTTATATTCTTTATTATATAGAAGAAATAAAATAATTTCTGAAATTGTCAAAACAAAATTGTGTTTCATTTGTTATCGACAGATGGCACTAGCACAATTTTTCCTATAAAACGTATAAATATATCTTTAAAAAAAATTTACAATGTGAGCGAAAAGGATTAGACATTTTTATAAATTTAAAAGCGTTTTATATTCGTATCCTATACATAAGAAACTTTATAATCAATTCTATTTTTAATTTTTAAATTCTTAGATCTAATATTAGGTTTTACGATATTGTATCATAAAAGAAAACGATGCAAATATAAAATATAAAATTATAAACAAAATATTCGTGTTTTAATTTTATTGCTGGTGAATAATAAAATCGATAATATATTAATGTCAAAAATAATATTTTAAATAATCTTTCTTTGAAATGTTCAACCTAAATCAATCAATTTTATAAATGGCATCTTATAATAATAATAATAATAATTTTAAATTTAATTTGTAATTTATAAATGTTTTATTACGAAATCGAATTTTATTTTAAAATTATTTAGCACTTTATTGACATTATTTGTAAATAAATTAATGTATAATATAGAAAAAAAATTTATTCTTATTTATTTATAAAACTTTTCCTATTAGTTTTAATGTAATTATTATATATATTTATCTTCCAATCTTCTAAATAGTCTTACTAATTAGTAGAATATCCAACATCTACTTTACTGTTGCTTAGCAACCATAGTTAATATAAGATCTATTGGATTTCAACATTTCTGATCCTTAAATGATCATAAAAGAAATTCTTTTGATATTTACTTATTTTTTTTTCTTAATTTATTTACTTTAAAATTATTATATTTTAATAATATTTACTAATTTTCATTCATAATGGATCATATTAATCATCAGCTGTATGACTCAACATGCAACTAATCCTCCTCTAACAGATAATTAAAATGATGATCAAATGAATGAGAATGATGATAAATTACATAATTTATTGAAGATGAAGATGAACATCTTTAGAATACACAAATATCAATTTTTCTGTATTTTTGATACTTAATTTAATGTAATTTTTACATTTTTTTTTTTACATTTCTGCTGTTTTTATTTTGACATTTTTATAAAACTTTATCTAACAATCTGCATTTTTGTTCTGATTTTTCTTATTTCTCTTCGTGTTGCGAGTAAAAATTTGCAGTTTTGCATTTTTTTCCTGCATTTTTTTCTTTTTGCTTTTTTTACTCTCACTTTCCTGTAGTTATATATCAAAGTATGACGATCAGTCAAAAAAATGACCACCAAGATTTTTACATTTTTGGGCTTATTGGATCTTCAAACGTCCAGAAATGCAAAGAAATTGGGGTTTCTCATTTATGTATGCGTGGGAGGGGACCATTTTGTTTACCCACTTCGAAACTTTATAACTCCTGTAATCTTGGTGAAAATTTTCTGAAATTTTGCACAATAGTTTCTGTCATAGGGAAAAACGTCGATAGAAATTTTCATGAAAATTAGACCAATAGTTCAGGAGAAATGACCCACCCAATTAATATCTCTTGAACCAATCTGAATACTTACAAAAATAATAATAGCAATTGTTAGGGATAAAAACAAACACAGAATGCTGCCAGAAAAGTCCAGCAACAATGTTGCCAGCTTTATTTTCTGTACATTTTTGTAGCTTATTTTGACTTTTTCCTCTACCTTTTTTTTTTACTCATTTTAACTTTTTACGTCATATAGATAAATATTTACAGTCGCCCCCCTATAACGCTGTTGATTATTACCTTTTATATGAATTCCATGTTGTACGAGTCACTTAGATTTTACAAATACGTGAGCCGTTCACAGCCCGGCACACGTATTTGTAAAATCTAAGTGACTCGTACAACATGGAATTCATATAAAACGGAATAATCAATAGTGTTATAGAGGGGTCGACTGTATGTGGCATATAGAAGAAAACCTGGGGAAAAAACTCAAACTTTGCATGGATATAAGAAATTTTTTCAGGAAAAATAAATTAATTACAATTAAAAAAATGTCAAAAATGTAAAAATAATTAAAAGTAAACGTGTAAAAAATTGAAAATTGTAAATTATTTGTTATATTTACTTTTAATTATTTTTCTTGTTAATTTTATTTATTTTCTTAAAGCATTAATTTCAATAATTGTCAATTAATTAATTAGTAAAATTCTCTTTCTAAAGAGTTTAAAATGAAAAAAATACATTGAAATTAAACAAACAAACAAAAAATTATATATATATATATGAAATTTTCGAAAGTATTTTACGCTGTGATTTACTTGAATTCACATTAATGTGACTCATATTGATCATTAAAATCAATACCTAACGAGGCATGTAACAAATAATCAACATATGACACATTATAATCCAAGTGTTTTTTACAGTTTATACATGATTATAATAAAATTAAATAATTATAAATTTTAAAAAAATAATAATAAAGTAAAGAAAATTTACGTGATCGATTGGTATTTTTGTTAAGTAATTTTTACTTTATTCGCTCGAAAACTAGCGTTGGGTGTGGCTGATATACCTTGGCACAATGGATAAATGCTTGCTAGACAGGTTCTACGATCGTGTATTATATATCATTAACATCATGGCAGCTACCGGACGAGAGAAATTGTTCAGCAGCCTATTTTTGTGATTCTAAACACAAGAAATATAACCAAAGAGTTCCTGGAATGGAGAGAATTCCATATAAAATACGATAACAATCAACTAAAAAAAAAAAGAAAAGAAAATTATGAACAAAAGTCGTATACCTAATGCAACTGATAGAATATGAAAGACACATGAATTATAAATCAACAGACAGACAGACATGCCATGTTAATTTATAATTGAATACAGAAAAGTGTACTTGTCTTTTTAGATTTTTTGCTTTATATTTCTATTTTTAATTATTTTTTAAATATATTTATAAGTGTTTAACAACACGCTAATTTAATTATATATATGTATGTGCTATTTTTTTTAATTCGTTATGTAATGTGATTAATTATGTATGATTACATTTATGTAAATTTTTTTAGATGGAATTTATTATATTTTATGATTCTATAACCATTATTTTTCGATTGAAACGATAAGTTTAAATGCGTGACACTCCATTATATTGTTTAAATGTAAGCATTGTGTGAAATAAATTTACGTTTTTTTTTGGAAAAAATGGGTTTTTTCGATGAGAATTTGATAAAATATTCTTATTCTGATTTGAATTCTTTATAAAGAATTGATACAAAAATCATACTTTACCAAATTTCCGATCACTTGCATTATAAATTACTTGATGGTGTCACCTGCATTTTTGTATTTTTTTTTTTGGAATTTCTTTAAAGTAATTCTCTATTATTTGGATTTTCTCATCACCTGCTTTTTCTATTATTGTTTCTACGTACGCGTACAAGTTTCATTCTATATCTTTATTTTTATTGAACAGTCAAACCTGCAGTAACGTCCACCTACCAGCAAAGTCCACCTCTAAACAGTGGCCATTTTTTATATTTTCGCTAATGGCCGTTGTTCACAGGTTAGAGTTTTTAACTGTGATTATTTAAACTACTTACCAACTACGTTTTGCTTAGTGTTAAATCTTTCTGAACACGCTTCAATTTATTAAACTTCATAAACACTATTTAAGTACTTGAATTTATTTAAATATTTTGCTTGAACATTGTTTTGAACATTCAAACTTTCTAAGTACTTTCTACCAGAGGTCGTCCATTAATTACGTATACAGTTTAAAGAGAGAGAGAGAGAGAGAGGTCACGAAATTTACCTTACATTAACGTAGGGAGGGAAAGGATTGAGGTATTGTCTACGTGGACAATTTTAATGGCATTAGTGGTATATAAGTCTACTCGCTAGTCATGTAAATAAAGTATTAGTTAAAAAAGTTCTGCAAGTAATTCATTTCTTCAACGTTAGGAGGAGGTTCATAAACTGTTGTACACGTAATTAATGGGGAGGAATGCTAAAAGTACACAGTACATCATTGTGCATAATAGGAAAGGAGGGAAGAATTTGATCAGAAACTGTGCACGGACGGGCCATAACATTATAAACTCTTTCAGAATACAATTTAATTGAAAATTCGTAACTCCTTTTTGAATATTCTAATTGTTTTCAATACTTTTGAATTTCTTTCTATTGAACTTTTAAGAACATGATGTTCTTTCTTGAACATTATACATTTGAGCTTCTTTCTTAAGCGTTCTAACCAGTTTTAATAGATATTTCTAACCAATTTTTAAAGCTAATTGAACATCTTTCTATCAAATCGTTTAAATACTCTGCAAATTTGAATGTTTCTTGAACATTCAAATTACTTTTTATATATTTGAGCTTATATCTTTCAACTTTTCTAAGCATTTTCTGAAAGTTGGAACCATGTTTACTTTCCTGGCTATTATATATAACATATTTTTACATTTTTGGACTCAGGGGACCTTGAAACGTTGAGAAATTTTAAAAAAATGAGTTTTATTCTGTATGTATGGATGTTATTGCATGAAGGGCACGATTTTATTCACCCGATTTGAAGCTTAATAACTCCTGTACCATTTGTCGAAAAATTCTGTAATTTTGCAGAAAAGTTTGTATATTACAGGCATTAATAGCATCAAATTTTGGTGATTAAAGGTCGAGGGGATGGGGAGATAGAGGGAAGTCATGTGCCATGTCTCGAATTGGGTCGGTTTAACGAAGATGTTACTCGTAATTAGCACTTACAATCTTTTATAAAACTCATCGATACTCTCAAAATTAAGCTTCTTGTCATTTTATAATAATTAATAACATAAAATCTTTTTAAAATAAAATCTCATAAAAGATGGCGCCACATACAATTTTAAATTATTTTGCTGGGAAAGTTACACAACTGCTGGTATTAGTTTTAGGCAAATTTTACTGAACTTTAATTTCTTTTACTTTATTTCCGTATTGTTTTTATGCTTATTTTAAATTATTTTTCATTTTTTCCAACGTTTCAAATTATGTGTTCATCATTTATGAAAATTTGTAATTTATTAAATTTAAAAATATATTCTTTAAAAAATTTATTTGATAAATAATAAATTTCAGAATAATATTTTAATAATTTTTCTAACTAAAAATTTTAATTACTTTTGCATAAAATATTTTTATTTCTCAGATTAATAAAGTTATAATTAAGTTAATAAACATTTATTTAAAAAAATTAATTAAAAAAATCTTTCAAAACATTTTTATATAACATATTAAGAAAGCCTTTCAAATTCGTTAAAATCTTCAAATGAATCTTTTAAAATTCTTTAAAATACTTTTAAATTTCCAAGAAAATCTTTAAAAAATCTCTCAAAAAGTTCGTTAAAATCCTCAAAGAAAATCCCTTTAAAGTTCATTAAAATCTTTAAATGAATCTTTAAAAATTATTTTAAAAACTCTAAAAATCCCTAAAGAAATTTTTAACAATACCTTAAAATTTCATTAAAATCCCTAAATAAATTTTTAAAAATCCCTTAAAACTTCATTAAAATCCCTAAATAAATCTTTAAAAATTCCTTAAAATTTCATTAAAATCCCTAAAGAAATCTTTAAAAATACCTTAAAATTTCATTAAAATNAATAATCGTCTATCTATTTTCATTTAAAATTGTGTATAGAAACTTATACAGTATACGAAAGAGTGAGATAGCCTACTATAAAAATAATTATATTTTCTACCTTTCTTTCCTTATATACATGGACGAAATCCTCTATTAATATATAAATTAATTAATAAAATAATGTAAAAGAACTCTAAATTGGTTATTTAATCTTTATACGTATGAACTTTAGGTGATTAAATTTAGATAACTAATTAGTTTGGATTTTTGCCTATACTTCTAACGACAATACTTAAATAATGCCAACAAAATATGCGCCAAAACCCACCATCTTCAAGACGTAAACAAATCAACATTTCCATATATATATATATATATATTTCTTCTTCTTTATTTTTACAGGATTTTTATTTTATTTTATTTTCTCTTACTTGATCACACTCTTCGACATCAATAAATGGAATGGAAGTGACATATTCCACATTCCCACGTCTAATTCAGCTGTGTTTTTCTCACTTTCAAAGTTGGAATTTCAAAATTAGTTTTACATATGCAAACTTTTTTAATGTTGGAAATTATTTTTAAAATATTATCGATTATATTTATAAATAAATCGAAATGCCAAAAGATGGATAAAGATTTTTAAAAAAATTGATGGAGAAAAGTACGTCAAACAAGGAAAAAACCATTTTAAAAATGTTTTTAATTGTGTTTTTTTTGGATTTTTACGAGAAATTTTGAATCTTTATCAATGCAAGTTTGATATTTATGCAAAATTATTGGTAAAATATTGTAATTAATGAAGCTTAATCGATGCTTCTATGGATTATGACACGACATCTTCGGTTATGATTCGTTATAAATTCGCTTATTTTTTTTTAGAAAAAATGTATTTATGTAAATTTTTTTTATCTTTACACAAATAAAAAGTTGCCTATTTTTTTAATATAGTAACTAATTTACACCTGGCAAAATTTTGTTTCATTCGTATGTGAACTGGAATGATGTCCATAATATCATAGGAAGGGAGGGAGAGAAAGATGATTTTTTTTTTCTTATGAAGTTGTAGATCAGACGTGATTTACAGTACTTGCAGCTGTTTGGCAAATGTTCAAACTATAAAATAAACCATTCATGTTAATACCTATAATATAACATTAAAAAAAAGTCAAATCTATTTTTCCTTGTAATCTTACAGAAGATATGGACTACTAAAGAAGTCGTAGACACGCGAATTTTTATACACTTCTAATGCATTTAATTACCTCATTTCTACATAAAGTTTGAAGAAAATAAATTTTCTTTAATGTTATGATAATGTTTTAATATATTTTTATATATAATTAGCATAATTATGAAAGTTTCTTATATATTACACACGCGCTCCTTCTTCACGTTAATGCTTCAAGTTCTATATAAAAGTTATACATAAAATATTAATTATATAAAGTTTTATTTAAAAAAAATAAATGTCTTTGGCGTAAAAAAAAGAGAAAATTTTAAAGAATTTATTCTTTTAAATTCATGATAAAAAGCATGGAAAATGTTGGCACTCGTATACAAACATTCAGTAGTAACTAGTTAAGACTCTTTGTACAAATGTTATTCAAATAATATTATGTTCAACATTTATAATATTAATTTAGAATCATTTATTAGTAAATTTTCGCATGGAAAATTTAATATTGTTATTATAACTTAGTTACATTTACGTTATAAAGTTAAACATTATTGATATTATTCATATAATTCTATTATAATTTGAAAAATATTTTGTATATAGAATTTAAACTATATATATCGTATAATTATTCTATTATAAGAACACAAATTATTACAAATATTTTAACTTTAACTTTATAAAGTCATTTAAGATGCGATAGTCGATGCTTATAATAATATTCTTTAAAAACTTGTATGATTTATGCTCAATTTTGCGTAATAATTTAAGTAAAAAATAAATTATATTAACGAAGCACAAATAACAAATATTCTGTGCATAATTTGGAGGTTTTTTAACAATTAAATACACAATTTAAGACATACAAATCAGTATCCTCTTGCTTGTTTACAATTGCATCTTCCTTGTTTTCAATACCTTCTTCCTTAACTTGAAATTTCTGATAACAAGAAAATTACGTTTTGGTGCAGAAAATATAATATTTTAACTTAAAAAATTTGCTTCGTGTGTAGAAGAATATACGAATAAAGTTTTTATCAACAGATAAAGAAGAAGATATTTTTAAAACATAAAATAAATAATAGTTTCCGGTTTCTATATAGATAAACAGAGAGTACATCCAAAAGATAATATTATCTCCATCGATATTAGAAAACGAAGAAAGAAACTAGACGATTGAAGAGGTCAAAACTTGATTTAATTTTGTATAAGATACCACTCACGTTATCTTCTTCTACAAATTCTTTTCAATTTCTTTGTAAGAAGATCTTGACAACTGTTATAAAACAAAATGGAGAAAATCTCTTTAAAAATTTAATATAAAGTTTACTAAAAGATCTACAAATTGAAGACGTATATTCTTAATACAGTTCAAGGCATATCTATGGAGAATTTTCTGTTCAAGATTTCGTGTAATAATAACGATATCCGAAGTTAAAATCTAGTTTATCCTGGTTGTTTGTAACGGTTGGAGTAACTTTCCAGAGATTCTGTCAATCATAATAATGTTATTTGTATAAACAGACTAAATATTTTGCCTTAAGTAAATATTCTTTCTTAAATATTTTAATATTAAATTGTTTTTTTTCTCTTTTAATATAATAAATAAATGCAACTCGTTTTGAAGTGATAACATTACCGTTAAAATTTATTTTTTGTTTTCCTACTAAGATGAAATATGAAGTTTATTGATTTTCATCAGAAAACATTAATAAAATTTGCTTTCATGTTCAATAATGAGGATTAGTTTCTCATATATTATATTTTTTACCAGAGATAAGTTCTTCCATACTGTATTTTCAATCTGTTTTTAATCAGAAAATCTCTTTTGATAAGTTTAAATGCGTTTTGTAGCATCTTAGAGCATGAGATCCACAGAATGAGAAACACTGTTTTAGATTAAATACAACATTTTTTTTATAAAAAACTATAATGTTTGTCTTCCTTTTTTAGTTTTAATAAAAATTTCAGTGGGATTTTATATAAAATTCATATATTTTTCATACTTTTTCAATTATTCCATCTTCTCAGTCTACTCATCCTCTTCCTCATCCTCTTTTTCTTTCTTCGGCCTATTCATGTTTTTTAATGTAAAAATCCTTTAATTTACTACTAAATTATAAAATATTTCCAGTATTATTTTATTACTTACAATAACATCTTTTATAATAATATTGAAGTTCTTCATCATAATAACTCCATATAACAAGATCCTGAATATAACTTTTGAAGATTCTCTTACGAACATTGTAAAAGTTTTAAAAAATACAAGACAAATAGCATTTTTTNTCTTATTTTTGACACTACTTGTAGCACTTATACGAAAGTAAATTACTTTTTGCACGGTTTTCTAAGTAAAATAACAGTTTAATCATAGGAAATCTTAATAAAAAAAATATATATATATGGTGAAATTCATTACAAACATAGCAAACTATTCAGTGTAACCCTATATATTTTGCATAATATCCACTCCTCATCCTCTTTTTCTTTCTTCGGCCTATTCATGTTTTTTAATGTAAAAATCCTTTAATTTACTACTAAATTATAAAATATTTCCAGTATTATTTTATTACTTACAATAACATCTTTTATAATAATATTGAAGTTCTTCATCATAATAACTCCATATAACAAGATCCTGAATATAACTTTTGAAGATTCTCTTACGAACATTGTAAAAGTTTTAAAAAATACAAGACAAATAGCATTTTTTATGTGTTTTTCTATTAAATTCTATGGTTTTTTACTTTGTTTTTATCTAAAATGTTTTATAGAATCTAGTATGATATTAACCATCCTCTTGAGATGCCATGCTTCAAGAGTTATTCATACCACTGAATAAAATCTTCTTGAAAAGTAGTTTATTCTAATTTCAACAGGTTATATCACCAGAAAATACTCATTTTATATTATAATTCTTCTATATATTTTCATCGTTTTGCAATTATTTTTTAAATTATACATTCCTTTAACTTCGAATCAGTTGTATCAGTAACCAATAACTAGGGTTGAAATTTGAAAAAAATACAAAATCATATTAATAAATAATACAAATTTTTTTATTAACATTTACAAGTTTATCATTTTAGGAACCTTGAACTAAAATGTATATAAAATAATCTTCAAATAACGCCCACTTTCAAGAACGGACACATTTTATATTAACTTCAATAGCAGTTATTCATAGATTTGTCTGAATTTCAACAGTTAACAATTATTAGTTAAATTAAATTAATGCTTCATTAGTTCTTTCTAAACTGATTATAATTAATTAATTAGCATTTATAGAATAGCCCAATAATTCACCATTAGTTCACGGTTGTAAAAGGTTAAATTAATTGCAGAAAATACAGAAAAATTGTTCAAAATTAAATCATTCTTTTTCAATATATAATATTCTCAAGTGTAGCTGTAAAACGAAGCAGAATATAGTTAATTGACTTATGGGCTACCTGTATATTAAAAGCAACATTTCATGATTAAAAAAAAATGAGCAATTTAAATATAATTTCTACATTTTAAAGTTCATTTTTAGGAATATTTCATTATATACACATAATGCGAATATTCGAAATCATTGTAGAAACTTAATTATTAATATAATAATAAAACCAAAATGGTTCTTTGATTAGTAAACTTGAAAAAAATTAAATAAAATGAAAACCATTTTGATTATTTTAAAAAATATATTGAAATCCTTCAATTATTCCTATTGAAAATCATTTTAAATTTTATATTTCATATTTACGACTGATGAAATTCGCACTTTATTATGATAAGGAACTAAATTCTTTATTAAAAAACGAATCATAGTCAATAAAATAGTTAAGAGATTATCAAAAATCTCTCTTTTTAAACTTATAAAATGGACAAATTCTTGATATTTCTTCAGACATTTTTACACATGCAAAGATTTGAAAAGAAAACACCAGAAAGAGCAGTAAACCTATGTAAGCCGGAATAGCACGATACTAATTTTTTTCCGTTTGGACTGGTTGTCTTCATATTCAGGTTCCGTTTCAGACAGGTTTTACTGTAGTGGTAGAGAGTAAGGACCGCATTCATTATAGATCATAGAAGAGAAGGTGGAAATGAAAAAATAATAATAAGAAGAAGAAGAAGAATGTGAAAAGAGGAAGGAAGAGCGAGAGATTCACGAGGTATCTTGCATAACACACCACCAACGCTTGATTTTATATATAGAAAATTCTTCATATATTGTTACGCACACAAAATTATACGGAAAACTAAATGCTACAAGTAAAATTACAGCATTCCAAATCTTAACCAATTTTTGTCATTAGCAACTTCTGTCTTATACATTTTACTATGCACTATAAGATTATTTACATGGAATATTCACACAATGTATGCTGCAATAGACTTTTAAGAAGCAATGGTTGAAAATTATTTTAAAAAAATATATTGTTGGATACCACAGTACACTTTTTCGATAGTTTCTCTGAATATAGTGTAAATTCTTTACAGTTTCTCATCTATCTACTCTACAACATCTTAGAGGTGAAAGCTAAGATCATCTATCATGACTTCTAACTTCACAGACTTGTCATAAATTTTAAATAAATGAATAAATAAAATTTACACTTTTAGTTTCACAGAAAGGTCAGTCTATACTCTCAAAATGACTGATGGTTTATGTTCTCTTGTAGCTTATTACACATCCCTGCTATCATCTTTCCATCTCTTTAAGTATCTCTTATTGTTCGTCCATCCTTCTTGTTAATGGCATCAAACAGATCAGTCAGAAGATAGATAAATCTTATTTTTGACACTACTTGTAGCACTTATACGAAAGTAAATTACTTTTTGCACGGTTTTCTAAGTAAAATAACAGTTTAATCATAGGAAATCTTAATAAAAAAAATATATATATATGGTGAAATTCATTACAAACATAGCAAACTATTCAGTGTAACCCTATATATTTTGCATAATATCCACTTGGTTTATTTGCATATGTAAACATTATGTGTTAACTACTAATTTACTGTGCATATCATTAATGCTTGATGTATTAGTTTATTTATTATACAGTATTTTTGTTTGTTACCATTCCTTGTTTAAATATCGAAGAGGATTAGCAGTTGTAATTTTGGCTTCTTTAAATAAAATGATTGATTTATTTTTGCTCTTTTTTAATGTTTAGTGTACGACAAGAATTCTCTCATTTACATTTGTAAACCATTTTCTGCATTTATATTATAGTTTATAAGAGAATTTTGGATAAAAGAAAATGGTTACTTCAGTTGGAGTTGTAGCAATCGATTCCGAACAAGTTTTTCCTTCAGCGTAGAAGTTTTTTTTTTGCTATTTTTTTATATTATTATTTTTTATGTAAGTTTTTACAGTGTTTTACAGTTATATTACAGGTATAAGTCTAATGTTATCATTTTAATATATTTTATCATAATTTATCACATTATAAATTATTAAAATATTTACCATACGTTGGTTTACGTTTCTTATCGTTATGGTAAATAACTTTTACCATTTATCCAAGAAAAACGTTCTCTTATATATATATATCAATACAAACATTTACCATATACTAATAAGTTTATCGTCATTTATGCTAGTTTTTTTACTAATATATACTAGCATTTCCTCTCTTCTAAATCAATTTTTTTCCATTTATCACGAACTTTTCCATCATCTATAGCAATTTTTTATCATCCATTGGAAGCTTTTCCATCGTCTATTGCAATTTTTTTCCATACATTGCAGTTTTTTCATTATCTATACCAGCTTTTTACTACCAACAGAAAACTTTTTATCACATTTATAAAAACTTTATACCATTTATAAAAGCGTTTCTATTATTTTTACTAATTTTTACTATTCTTACAAAGTTTATTTCTATCACTTAAACAAATTTTTTTACCATTTAACATCATATTCGTTTTTATCATCTATACCAGTTTTTATCACTTATCTCATGTGTATCAATTTATTAATTATTTAGCATAAACCTTTTCTTTTAATAATGCTATTTTCTACCATTAAGTATAGTTTTTTTCTTCCCTTAAACATTTTTTGTACTATTTATCGTCGAGTTTTATTTATATCAACTCCTACACAACACATACAAGAACGATACACACAACAACAACAACAACAACAACAACAACAACAACAACACACATAACGCCTTCTCTACGCTTACAGAATTTTTCACACACACGACAACCCTTTTGTACATAAATTACATTTTCTTCATTCCTCCATCTTTTACATTTTATTTTAAAAAATCACTTTAAAGCAATCTCCCTCATTAAAAAATAAGAAAAAGTTTATATATATTTGTTTAATATATACATATTAATTATAATTTTACATTAAACTTCATTTATTAATGGATATGTCAAATACATCACGACTAAAAACTTAAATTAATTGTCGACTTATTAACATTTATCACGGTAACATCTTTGTCTAAAGTGAAGTTTTAACTTATGGATATAATCAAAGAGGAGCCAGATGTTGTACTTGGTTAAAGTATATGGCTATTTACATATCTTCTGAAATATGGAGTGGGCTACTTTAATAACCAAGCATAAATCAACAAGTAACTTGACTGGCAACATTATTTTTACAAGATGTGATAGAATACCTCACGCTATTTTATGATGGATGTGTATATATATGTGTGTGTGTTTGTATGTGCTCTTTTACTTCCTACTTACTTATATATGTGCTTACTAATCACAAACTTTTAGTAAAAATGATGGGGAAGGAAGTAGTAGTAAAGATATTTTCTATACTAAATTGAAAAAGCTTAAAGTTTATAAAAGATAATGTTCGACATAAACCACGACAAAAGATTAAAGAGGAATTTTTTTTATCAAGACTACAATATATAGGAAAAATTTTAATAAATTTCTTAGAAATATTATCAAAAAAACTGAATTCTTTTACGTATAAAAATTCGTCAAATTTTTAAAGAATTTTTTTTCTGCTTTATGAGAGAATAAAATGCATCTTTTCTAGTTCTACGAGCAATTAGAAGGCATTTTTCGTGGTCATCAGTAGTTTTTCCTATTCCAGTGACCGAACACACGACCAAAACTACTAATAGATAAAACCACTGATCACTGGTAGTCGTGGGTTCGCGCCCTGCCAACGAGCTGCCACGTGGTATTTTCCGGGTTTTCTTCACGTTTATAACACCTAAATAGGGGTCAGTTTTCCGTATAAAGTTTCCCCAGGAGACATCGCTCTGTCGCTTTGCTGTATACAAATAAGCCAAACCCACGAATAAACAATTTCTTTTATATTGTGAATCTGGGTGCTAAACAAGCCTTCTCTTTATTCTCAGTAGGGATCTAAGTTTTTGGGGCCTGGGCCTTAAGGTTTTTTCGGACCTCCTTTTAAAAATTTTAAATAGAAAATTTAAAAAAACGTATATTTTTTATATATGAAGCAACAGTTTATTAACCGTAGTATTAATTGCCACAAGCGTTAAGTAAAGCATCAAGCTCTATATGCCCTTATATAAATCCACCACTATTCGCCCTATAGTAATATTAATATAAGGAATCTTTTCGTGCTTATTATAAATTCAGCATCGTCCACAATAAAGAAAATAACTCTTCATGAGTTGAACCATTGAACCATTTACATGTTACTGGCCCTTATTTATGTTACAAAGGTAAAGAAAACCCGGAAAATTCCACCTTTGTCGAGGTGCGAACCCACTACCAATTGCCAGTGGTTTTATCCACATGGTCATTGGTGGGCCATTTTCCATTGTAATCCTGGTTAAGCTCATGTTGAATATTGACATTAACATAGCCTTCGTTTAACCCTATTGTTAGTAATAAGGCTTTTATCGTGATCATTATGAATTCAGCCTGTTTTACATTGAAAAAGAAATTCCCTATTGTGGACCTGATAAATTAAGATTGCCCATAATAAAACAACACCATTATGGGCCAGACTGAACCCATATTATAAGGCCAATTCTTTCATAAAAAGTTCTAAAGATCCGATCTGAACTCGAACTCAGAACCTTAAGAATTATAGGCTAATATCTTTATTACCTTCAACATCTCATTGTTCTATAAATTAGTTTTTAAAATGTGTATNCAAAACACACCTAAATCAAAGCACACTTAAAAACTATATTTTTACACATTCTTATGTATAAATATATATATATAAATGTAATAAAGTAGATATTTTCATACACAAAACATATTTTTATGCATTTAGAAAACAAATTTTTTATGTTTTTTATGTATAAAACATACCTAAATAGTGTAATAAATGCTTTATTGAACCTTTACCTCACCTTTCAATAATATTAAATAATAATTTTTTTTTTAATTTTCAGAGCCAAAAATCTAAAAAAAACACATCAAGGTTACTTATAGAATATATTTTTGTATAAAAAAAATAATAAAATTCTATATTTAAGTTACATATATTATAACTATTAATCATGCACAATTGAAGCACTTGATAACTTAATAAAACTTGAAATTATTATTTTTTTTGTTTTAGTTTCATTAATTATATATTTTACTCCAGTTAATATAGAGTTTATTTATTTTTTTATTCATATTTAAAATTTTTTTAATGTTATAAATCATTAAAATGATAGCTTTTAACATTATCTATAAATGCATAATGAGTATCAAGGGAAACAGTTATATGTAATTTAGTAAAAAAAATAAACAAATAAAAATATTAAAACAAAAAAAATATATCATAAAAAATTATAAAAATATCATAAACAACTTTTACTATTATTTATTTTTAATTTATTATTTTTTTTGTGTGTTGAACATACTTAAATATAGATATCAACATCATTATAATGTGTAAACAGGTAGTAAAACCTGTTTAAAACGGAACCTAAATAAAAAGGACACCTTCATAAACTGAAAAACTTCCTCGGAACGAAGTTTTTTCTGTTTAATAAAACCTGTTTAAAGCGGAAACCTGTCAAACCGGCTTATACATGTTTTTGTTGTATTTTAAAATACATATTAAGAAGTTTTCATACAATTTTTAAGTCAATATAATTTTGGGCTAAAATTTTAAAATTGTCCATTTATAAATTTCCACTGGCAATAGTCTGTCCGTCTGTCTGCCCTTTCTTAATTTCGAGAAAGGAGTTAGATGACCGATATGACTCTTATGTTAGCAGGAAAAGTATGATTTACAGGGGCAAGACAAATAGTGAAATTAAGAGCATTGTGTATCCAGTTGTAAAAATTGTTAGCCTGACATTGTGATATCACAACAAACGTAAATATCTCAACAATATCTAAAACAAAGATAAGATTTCCGTTTAGACAGGTTTCCGCTTTATACAGGTTCCGTTTTAGACAGGTTTACTTTTTTAAAAATACATAAAAACACAATTTGGATTCTCTTTTAAAAACTTTTTTATTAGTTACTGTAATAAAGTATTGGCATTTATATTGATAATAACGATATAAATGCCAATACTTTATTACAGTAACTAATAAAGTATTGGCATTTATATTGATAATAACGATATAATAGATTGAATTTCGTATAATTTTAGATTCTACGAGCAATTAGAAGGCATTTTTCGTGGTCATCAGTAGTTTTTCCTATTCCAGTGACCGAACACACGACCAAAACTACTAATAGATAAAACCACTGATCACTGGTAGTCGTGGGTTCGCGCCCTGCCAACGAGCTGCCACGTGNATAATAACGATATAATAGATTGAATTTCGTATAATTTTAGATAAATTGAAATTTTTCAAGTTATAAATTCAATACTCTTTTCGTGTATATCTTGTAGGAGAATTTTATTATTATTATTATTAATATTATTATTATCTTTCTAAAGAAAATGTCTTGAATGTTGACTCAGAAATGCAGGTATAGCTTCTAGCTATTGGCAAACATTGAGGCTGTTACGTGGTTATTCATCTTTCTTCTACAATACGTTTTGCTTGATATTTTTCCATTAATACATACTTAGTTAAATATAAAGATTATTTAGTTTTCGTATGTTCATAGTAACAAATATATATATATACTTTCTATATCTACACACTGATCTTACTATAAATAACATTTTAAAATGTTATTTATTTATTTTTAATTTTTGCTGCTGCTTAAGAAAATCCTTCTTCCTTCTCGTTATGGGGTTTTCAGGCCCAAAAAGGAAATGATACCATAATGGAAAAGGGCCCACATATCTGGATCAATTTATCTGTTTAAAATTTCTGAGCTGATTTGGATTCGGGTTCGAGTCCATAATTATGGTTATTTACAATACATAAAATACATAATAAATAGTATAAACTTTATTATCCAGTATAATGGATGAGGTACAACATAACTAGGACTTATCGTTCATAAAAAATTCCTGAATTTGCTCGTCCGGATTGGATTCCCGATACCCCAGAACGATAGATTGATATCTTAATCGCCTTTACAGTATTGTATTGTCATTTATAAAATGACACGTCTTCAATAAAATCTCCAAATTTTTTAATGATTTTGATACCAAGAGTAGTTTTGATCAAACTCCAGGTAATGGGAGTGTATGCTGTAATTATTTCAAATTATTGTTACGAGTTTAGGTGTTTTTAGGAGGACACACGGAGCATCTGGCAGCCATGTGATTGAGGTACCAGTGGCACGTTATACCTTACACCAGTGGCATGTTACAGCTTCATGTGATCGAGGCGAATTTGAATTAGGGGTTCCATGTACAATGTTCACTTCAAACATTATTCTTCAGGGAAATATTTTCTTATAAAAGATAAGTTTGGGGCGCCCCGTCAGTGAGGGCCCAGGCAATTGTCTTTTTACCCCATGGAATAACGCACCACTGCCTTACACTCACGATATTCGTACACTTTGTTTGTCTCTTTGTATTGATATAATACTGTATTCTATAATATACTTGTAAAAAGAACCTCAAAAATTATATAAAAATTTATTACAGTATTGTAATTATCTGTCTTCAAGCTGTTTCCCTCCCTGGAAAATTTTCTGAGGACGTCCATGGTTACAAGCGAATATCATGTACAGACTGCACAGTACTTCTCATATCTTATACTTTGGTGTAATATATAGTAAACAAGTGCCAAGTATAAGCAAATACAGTTCAATAAACCTAATAAATTATTGATTACTTATAGTTGATATACTGTATACAGTTTTCAACTTTACGTAGCTTGTACTGTACATTTAAAATTGCTGATTTAACTTTAATCGTGTCTCGTGTATTGCTCTTCACTATACTGTAAATTGGTTTTAAGTTTCTTAAATATGAGGCAAGTGTTTTTACTTATTTTCTTCAGTTATCAATGTCATTATATAAATATATATAGATAGATTATAATTATCTTTTCAAAGGATAAATCCTAATATTAGTAAGGTATATTGTGAAAAGGTAAACATACGGTTTCTATAGATGAGACTTTCCCGTTTCAAATGTCAAAATACCATATCATCTTGTTTTCTATCGTACCTGTTGGCCTTTCAAACAAATTTGAACATGTTCAAACACATCTAAAATTGATTATTAAACATGTTTGAACAAGTTAAACTGTATTTTATTACGTTTCAACACGTTCAAATGAATAAAAAATTTGTATTTTAGCACGTCCGAACACTTCTTTTAAATCTTACGCGGCGTGTTAACGTATTCAAACATGTTCGAACATGTTCAATTTCGTTCTCACATATTTTATGATGTCGCAAATGAATGAATAAGTTGGTAACTAGCAAGTTTTGACACATTTTAAAGTGTTAAAACGTGCTATGCAACTGCTGCCAAGTGTATTGCAACGTTTGAAACACATTAAACACATTC
Source organism: Centruroides sculpturatus (assembly GCF_000671375.1). Taxonomy (NCBI): domain Eukaryota; kingdom Metazoa; phylum Arthropoda; class Arachnida; order Scorpiones; family Buthidae; genus Centruroides; species Centruroides sculpturatus. The sequence goes on along the minus strand of NW_019384293.1, from coordinate 852,595 downwards.
TTTATCATTGGAAATGAATTGAAACAGATATCATCGTGTTAACGAAACTAAACATGAAAAGTAAAAGTAATGTATTGTAAATGTATTTAATTTCTCTCAATCTAATATTTCTTTCTTTTTACCTATTGAATAATTTTTATTTTATTTCTTTTTTATTAACTATTACACGCAATTCAGACACGACTTCAATTAATTCTCATCATTATTTTTATCCATCATTTTTTTTTCTTTTTGATTCGTGAAACTTTTGGATGTGCTGTATAAATTATGTATCAGCTTAATATCTTAATTGCCCTACATTTTTTTTTTATATAGAAAAATCACTCTAAAAATTTCCATATTTGACATTATCAAAAGTACGTTCCTAGTAATACGTGTACTATACTTTATGTGTTAATTTTAACATAAGTTTATGGTAAACAATGCTAACACGTGTTACGTTTCTACGGTAACATGTGACATTAGATACAACCTGAAGGATACTTTCTTGTAAATGAGAAAGGTAAGAAAATTTGTGTCTCCATCTAGTGGCGAAAAATTGCTCTAATGAAATTTAAAATTACATTTTACCGTTATATAACAAACGTGCGCGTAAAAATAAGATTGTAAGTTTACCGCACCATAAAATATCGGAAACATTCGTTTGTTTTTGAAGTGAATTAATATATAAATAGATCCTTAAATGTATATCACAGCATTAGCCATCTGTTCTGTGACGTACACAGCAAACCACTTAAAAAAGCACTTATTTGACACACTATCTAAAAAAGCGCCAAGTATTTAATTTAATGCGATTCATGTTAACATGAAGTTGTAGCATGAAAATTCTTAAAAAATTCGATTTAAATTTTCTTTTTTTTTTGTTAGAAAAAAAAAACATCCAAGGAAATTACGTTTCTTGTATATTACTTAATTTTCATGTGTTGTTATATACAATACTAAAAATACAATAACCTTATATAAATTATTTTTGTATAATTATTTTTTTTTATATATTTTTATACAGTTTTTACTTGGCGCTTCGTGTTATATAAATATGGCAAGAATAAGTTCATATAGGCTATATATATATATATATATGGGGTAATAAAAAAATAAGATAAATAAATGAAAAAAGTGTAATATAAAATAAATTTTTACTTGGCTTTCAAAGCGCCAAGTAGAAAAATCATAACATATTTACATTTTATTCTTTAAAGAATAGAATTATATTATTTTTTACCTCGTGTTACATTTGTAATTACTTTGTACTTGGCGCTGAAGAGTGCCAAGTACCAATAGAGAATATTTAGAAATTAAGAGAGAGAGAGAAAGAGAAAAAGAGAGAGAGAGAGAATTTATTTTTTATTTTTTTAATTTTTTGGTTTTGAATTCTTCTCCGACCGAGAAGGATTCCATTACGAATCAGAAACGATGAAAGGTGAAGAAGGGAACGTATGCGCAGATGGCATGCGCATTATTACTTTTGCGATCGATATTCGCACGGCCTGTGAACACCACCGTCCATCGCGGCCATACGAGGCATTGTAGACAGTGCGTTTTGACAGTGCCCCACTTGTCTAATTCAACACGTCGTAGGAATTTACAAAGCTGTTGCAAGCCATCGAATGTAATAAGTACAAGTTTAACGGCGACAATCATATAACAAGAATAGAAATTTTTTTTGTGTACAAATAAGAAGAAGATATGATAGACAACACGGGCGGCAAAACGCAGTTTTATAACCCTGGATACTACTATTTCGTAGGATATACGTCAGTGTGAATTTGGATTATCTTTAAGAAAAGGCATAAGTTAATTTGTGTAACGAGGTGTATACCACCATTCGAGTTCAAGAAAAATAAATGGCTAAGAAGATATGACCAATGTTCGAAACTTGCTGATGTTCAGTGGGTTTTTGGTCATTTTACCACTTGTATGGAACCAATGCTTTGCTTTTTCTCAGTAAGTATGACGTGTGATGTGTTTACTTACGTTCTTTTTTTTTTTATCGGTATATTATGAGTATTTGCTGAAGTGTGCGGGGTAAGATGACGAGCAGGAGAGAGAGAGAGTGTGTGTGTGTGTGTGCGTTAAACAGGTGGCTGCCATGGTCACCGCTGTAACATCAGTATCTTCCTTACTGCCAACATAGCAGACAATTGTTGATAATCTTTTTCTCTCTTCACATGATTTATCTTTCTTTGTATCGAATACCCTGGCAATATTCCATGCAGTATTTTATTTTTTATTCCTTTTTATTTTTATCAAATCTCGTAATATTACTTACTCTAACAATACAGCATATGGTCGAATTGATGCTATTAAAAGCGTTACCATACCAAGTTCATTATCTCCATACTTACTCTATTTCTTTATTTATTTTTATTTTATTAATTTCATAGCTGATCTTAATTATAAATTTAATATATATATA
>NW_019384293.1:837773-849414 GCF_000671375.1 Centruroides sculpturatus | reverse complement strand
ACAAACACTTTAACCTTCTTTAAATTTAATTAAGATAATTAAAATATGTAATTAATTATATTATATTAAACATACACTACTTAATTCTTGCTTGTGTATAGCATAATTTGTAATAAAACAAGGACATTTTTTTTGTATTTGTTTTATATTTATAATATGAAAGAATTTATAATATAAATTGCAACTTACAATTGAATTTTTTTAAAAAAAATTGAGCGTAACAACGTTACTTTTTATAATTAAAATAGTTAATTCTGTGTTTTTATTATCTTATTTTTCGTTGTTTACGTATGTTACGATTGTATATTTTAATAAATTATACGTTTTTTAATGTTACTTTTGACGTTTGGTTAAGGGGAGGGATATTTTTAAGTGTTTTAGCATCTAAATTTTTGGAATTATATAATATAAATATGTATTTTTTTTTAGAAAGGGGTGCGTATAATTTTTACAAAAGTTAAAAATAGTATAAAAATATACACGTAAATGTTCAAAATCGTAACACTAGCGGGGCTGATATGGATTTTGAAACACTTAATTATGCAAAAATGCGTAACAGTCATCGAGAATACATCATTACGTTGCACCCAGAGACGTAACAATAGTGTGAGTGACGTAGACTTGACATAAATACAGTGATACAGATAGAGACAAATTGTATGTTATGATCTGAACGTAACAATAGCATAAGGGATATAAATATAGTAACACTTGATAGTTTTAAATGTATACAAGCAATCTACATAAAAAAATGCGTAACAGTAATCAAGATTACATCAATTTATTAACAATAGTGTAACTGATATGAATTTCATAACATTTAATAGGTTTGAATGCATGCAAAAGAACTTATATACAAAAACATAACGTAACAATCGTAACACCTATCTTCGTAATCGTCGTATAAAGCTGACTTGTAGTGAATTTAAAGCTATATAAGGATTTAAATGAATATGGAAGAAAGTACATGTGAAATGTCTTAACTATAGTGAAGAATGTAACAACGTAACAATCGAAACCGTAACAATAATGAAATTGACGTAGATTTGGAAACACTTAACAGTTTAAATAAGTATAATACAACTTTTATGCAAAATATGATTTAACAATTATGCAAACAACAACATTAACTTCGATAATGTTAATGGTAACGCGTAACTGTTAAAATGCGAACATAGAAAGGTACATTTAGAAATAGCGTAACGATCATCGAGACTACATCAAAATTACAAACGAAATCGTAACAACAGCGTAACTGATATAAATATATAATCATTTAATAGACAGAAACGTGTTAATCAAACTCATAACGTAACATTGAATAGAAAAACATTAATATAACGAGAAAAAATCGTCATAATATTAAATTTAGTAACATTTTACAGCATGAAAAGTGTATAAATAAAAGTTGTATGCGCAAAATATAACGTAACAATTATAGAGAAGAAGACGAAATGCGACTCTTAAAATCGTAACAATACCGAAACTAAAATAGATGACAATTAAAAATTACGTAAATAATACTCGTGACGTAATAATAAAAATACAACAGTATAAGTGACATAATAATATTCAAAATTGTTACGATTTCTTCCATTTCACTAATAAAATAAATAAATTACAAGACAATTGGGTAAACAATTACAGAATTAAACAAAGAATAAAGGAATTAACTATATTATTTTATTATTATTATTTAAATTTTTTTTGTAAGAAAATTATTTAAAACTGAGAAAAAATTGTATATTTTTTAAATATTTATATATATTGATAGGGCCACCAGTGGAGGTGGGAGTTACGATGTACATTCTTAGTATTAGTTCAGTTTCCGAAGTACAAATGGTAAGTGTCTAGTATTTTTTTTATAAATTAAATTTAAACAATTTAGTTGTATGTATACATTACCTGAATGTGATTGGGATGTTGCCAAATTTGTTTGTTTAAATAGGCCAAAAAAAACTTACTAAAATATTTGAGTTTTTTTAAATTATTTTAATTTTATAAGTAGTAAAATAAAGGTTTGTTCTCTCACCCTCTTTCTAGAGATGCGAGGGAGAGTTTCTCACCTCGTTTTTTGAGGGTAAGAAGGGATGCTCCTCATCATTTTTGGGATGAAAAAGAACGTTTCTCGCCATCCAGGAGGGAATGATTTCAAATTTTATTAGCAGAAGAATGGCGGGATGTTCGTTTATCACCCTCTTTCTAGGGATTAGAGGATGTTTCTCATCCCGGATTTTTGAGGATGAGAAAGAATGCTTCTTTTCCAAAAATATTTTTAAAATTTTATAATAAGTTGAATGGAAAAAAAATTAATTTCTCACCCCATTTCTGAAGGTGAGGGGATTGTTTTCCTTTTTTTTTTTGGAGGGTGAAAACGAGCATTTCTAACATCCACACAAGGTTGATTTCAAATTTCTTTAGTAGAAGGTTCGAAAAATTCAACTTTTAGGTACGAAAAAGTATATTTTCACTCAATTTTTGGACCAGAAAAAATGTTTACAACCTCCAGAAAGGGGGTGATTTTCAAATTTTATAATTAGTATAACAGAAGGTTTGTTTCTCACCCCCTTTTCCACGTATAAGAAGGAATGTTTCCACCACGTTTTTTTAGGAGTGAAAAGGTTACATTTCTCATCTCCTAAAAAGGACGTTATCCTCATTTCCAACGAAGGATAATTTAAATTTTATAAGTTTTCTTTCTCGTCCCCCAGAAAGGAATGAGAAACGTTTATTAAACTAAGAGGAAAAGAAAAAATATATATATATATATATATTAAAATTAAATATAAAATTCTCACTTTCTAATAATTTAACAAAGTGAAATCAGAAAATATTTTGATGTGTAATTAAGAAATTAATTAGTTATACAATATTATGTTGATTATCTTGGAAACTAATGATGTGTTTAAACAAGGTTGACTCACTAACTTCGTCCAATCTAGTTGTGTATTGTTATTAATACAAGATGAAGCATTAGTGCAGCTTCGTGTAAACTTTGTTATTGTTATTATTAAATAGTATATAAATAACTTTGATATTGTTATTTTAAAATCTTTATAATTATTGTTATTTTTAGTATTAAGTTTATTTAAAACGGCGCGAGGATTTTTAATGATTCATACATGATCCTTATATTGTTATTATAATTTATATATTCGTTTATGTGTCATGATTTATACATCTGTCGCCTTTCTTTACGATTTCTATATTTGTCTTTGATTCATATATGTACCTGGTAATTTATATTCATACATTTAAGCCTTGATTTATACTCATCTACCATGTATAAAATTCTATGAGTATCTATTACTCATCTGCAACGTACAAAATTATGAGCTATGAGTTACGCACTCATCTTCCATCAAAATATTTGCATATTCTGCTATGATTTATATATTTATAACATGATTTAGGCCTATATATTCTCCTGTTATTTATATCATAAACGGATGATCCATTTAATTATAGGATTCTTAGGTGAGTATATTTTAAAATCGATACATTCATTTATGATTCATACATTCACCCCACGATTTATATATTCACTTATATTTATCCTGTAATCCACACACTCGTCTAAGAGCACAGTTTCTATATTTATAATTCTCACATTTACACAATCAACCTATGATTTATATACACATCCCTGAATATAAATATATAGATCTTATATGAATACATCTTATAATCGATACATTCAACCATAATATACATAGTCGTCTACGGTCCCTACACTTATAATTCACCTATGATTCATTCATATTTTCATGTTTATATATACTGCATTCATTTATGATTCATGCATTCAACATACAGCTTGTATTCAACTATAACAATTCACATATTGTATGCATTCATTTTATAACATACATTTAAGTATTTATCTACGATGAACATACAAATAAATGTATGTTATTTCTTTTATAACTTTAATATGTAAAAATGTGTAACAGTCAACAAGAATACACCTAAAAACGTAACAATAGTGTAAGTGACGTAGTATACTTGACATAGATAGAGCCATTAAGAATATAATTGTACGTTACGATTAGAATATTCTGCACACTTGCATAAATGTCACGTCATTTTTCACTTCCGCCGTTGAAGCTGACGTAGTAATGACGTAAAAGTGTACACTACTCTCAATTTTACGTCACCGTTTACACAATGTATTCTAGAAACCACTAACAAGTTCCAATTTTTTATTGTAACTCCATGAAAATGTTCATAACGTTACTATAAAAAGTGACGATAAGAAAATATCAATAACACATCCACGACCTCAATTTTATCACGTTTCCTATACTCATAAATACAGTTTTTTTTAACACGCGAACGTTCGTACACACAAGCGAATTTCACTTCATTACAGGGATTTTTGACACTAAGCTACGACCAGACAGACATATTACTTTCGAAAACGGTAAATTTACGTCATAAACGTGTAATTTTAATAAAATTTATTTATTTGTTTGTTTACGACTTCACTCAGTAATCACTTTAATCCCCTTTCCCTGGATAGATCGCTATACACTTCTACACTGACCTCATCACACAGTCAAGAGGGAGGAGGAAAAAAAAGGGGGTTAACAGAGTTTTAAATCCTTCTCTAATCTACGGATTAATTTTATAAATTTAAATATACTCGCTGCAGTTTATCGTGTAAAAAATATATATATATATTAGATTTTTTACTACTAAAATATCGATATAGATAAATATATAATAGTACGCCCATAAGGCCCTATATACATATGTAATGTATCGAACACATGCTCCGAATTACAAGTTAACTTCCTATAGCTAAGATCAATAAAGCGCACCTGCTCTATTTGGTATTCATCCAAAACTATTAAGAAAACTAATTTGTTATTTAACTAACTTTAATATATAACTTTTCAACTGTATACTAAACTTGATGACAAAACTTTACTGTCAAATTGACGACTTAAACGTTAAAAAATCATGTGTTAACTTCTCTTTTTATTTTATTGTTGTTGTATGCATTGTATCTTATGAAACGACTTTATACTTCTTTGTACAAATGTGACGATTGTTTAGAGTGAATTAGACATGCATTTAGAGTAATTTGGTACCGTTTTTAACACTTAGAAATAGCATTTAGTATAAATAGTAGAATTAGAAGTGTGTAGCACATGTTTACTAGTCTAAAAGTATAATTACGAATAGTGTGTAACGTGTTAATTGTTGATAAAATTAGCAGTGTTCAGCACATGTTTGATAGAATTAGAAGTGTGCAGCATGCAGCACATGTTTTTTTTTCTAGAATTAGATATGTGTAACACGTTTGGTAGAAATAGAAGTGTCTAACAGATGTTAACTAGTCTATAAGTTAATTACGAATGGTGTATAACATGTTAATAGTTGAAGTAGAAACAATATTTAGCATATATTTACTTGTTAAATAGTAGAACATTTAGAATATGTTTAGTAGTAAAATTAGAATATATTGTTTAAACTCCTTCTGATTTATTTAGTTAGAAAATTAAAGTTAGTGCTTAGGGGACGTTGACTTATTTAATAGTGAAAGTAGAAATAGTGTATAACATATGTATAATACAAATAGTTTGTGGCACATTTAATTTGTTCAAGAATGATATTAACAATAATGTTTATTTAGCGCAGTGTTTTCTTTAACAGAATATTAAAAATATTGTTTAACAATGTTTCGCCCAATTACTAAGCAATATTGTTAACCTAATTTAAAGCTTAATAACTCCTGTACCTTTTGTTAAAAATTTCCGAAATTTTACAAGGAAGTTCGTAGATTAGAGGGAAATGTTTCTTGAAATTTTCAGAAAAATCGGATTATTACTTCGAGAGACATTGCCCCACTCTCTTAATATCCTCATATCAAATCTGAAGACTTAAAGGTAATGATAGCAATTATTAAGGATGAAAATAAATAAAAAATGCCTGGAAAGTCTAGCAACAACGTTACCATCTTTTCAATAATGTAAATATGTGAGTGTTTTACAGCATATTTAACAGAATATATTTAGCAAATTTACTTCTTTAGTAAAGTAGAATTATAAATATGAAAAACCTAAAAACGCTTATTTTTAATATTAAAAATGAGTAGTAAATTTTTCTATATGGGAACTTTTCGAAAGTTTTTTTAAATTCAACTGGAAGAGCAAACAGTTGGAAAAGATGAAGAAATAAATGGAGTAGAACAAATAGTGGAACTTTTCTGAGAAGAACACCACATAGGAAGCTGTATCCTTAAAAGAATTTCCTATGTTCTCTTACTGTTTCCTCTTGTTTTTTTTCTGTCCTGTTTATTTTCTTCTGTATATTTTTTTTCTTATTCTTTTTTTACTCCTTTATTCTTTAACAAAATAACTGAATTAAACAATATTTAAACTAGATATTATTCGTTTTTATTCAGCTAATTTCGTTCCTATCTTCAGATTGTTTCTTAATTTAGTATCGTTAGCTAATGCGTTAACATCATCATTATCCTGTATCTCGAGTTAATCTAGGTATAGAATTCTTATTATCTTATTCCATTCACAGCACTTCATATACCAAGAATATTCTAGTTAATCTTGTAAGCTGGGGGGATGTGTTTCAGATTAGTGTTTTAACTTGGATAGAAGTGGACATACAATCGATTGGTTGATAGCAATATCTGGGAAGTTTCCCACAACTGACTAGAATTAGTCCCAAGTGTGGACAAGTGCTCTACACTTATAATGTCCTCCACTACGTATATACTATAATAGATCTAACTAGAAGAAAACCAATTAGAAATACACTATAATCAACACAACATACGCTACTAACGTAATGAATGTTTATTAATAATAAATATTTATAGTATGATCTATTAATAAACTAGTATTTACAGTATTAATTTCGAAAATGAAGCCGTGTTAGTACTGGTAACACGTACTACTGTAGTGCTATTTGTGTTAATAAACAAGCTGTAGTACTGCAGTATTGCGACAAACAAGCATTTATAGTATTAATTTTAAAAATGTACCTAAATTAATGTTAATGTTACAATATATTAGTGTTTAAAGTTAATTAAAAAAATTATTTTTTACTACAGTATTACTCGCAGCAGATAATACTGTAGCAGTATTTAAAAAACATACAGTCAAACCTCTAAACAACGGACATTGAGGGAAATATTTTAAAGAAATGGTCGTTTATTTGGTGTAATTTGAAAGAATTGTAAACGTATAAATTCACATTGTCTTCCGTCTGTTGCCTTCCTTAATCTCGAGAATGGTGTTAGATATTTAAAATTAGAGACTCGATAAAGAAAATTAGGGGAAGAAGTGCATAAAAATACGTCCGCTGTTTACAGGTGCCCATTATTGTGTGATAATTATATGAGGTTCGACTGTAATAATATAGGCATAAAAATTATGACAATTTTGCTATTTAAAGTTAATAATAAAGACTTGTTAACACAGTAAACTTCTACACAACGTACAGTACAGTACCCAGTGTTACTAACTGTACGTTATATAGGAGTATATTGTACACTTAATGCTGTAATATACTAATATAGAGAGATAAATTAATATTAGTATTTAAAATGAATAAAAATTAATTCTTTTTTAAAAAAATTTTATTAATATAGCAGTATGGTATTAGGGTATAGTTATTTTTTATACCATACACGAATAATTTCTGTTACAGGATTTTACTTTAGACTTTTATTTTCGTCAAGAATGGGATGATGATCGACTTAGATTTCAAGCGAAAGCTGGACTGGAAAGCCTATCTGTAGGAGCAGAAGTAGCTGATAGGATATGGGTACCGGATACATTTATAGCCAATGAAAAGAGCGCTTATTTTCACCAGGCCACCACACCCAATACTTTCCTACGAATTGGTCCAAAAGGGAGTGTATTTCGTAGCATCAGGTAAAGTGCATTTCTTCAATACTATAAAATTCCTGCTTAAAAAAAATAAATAAATAAATAAAATAAAAAGAAAAATAGTACAGACTCGCTTCACTACTTTATTAAATGTAACCTAATCTTCTCATTTTTTTTATTTATTTATTTTTATTCCTATTTTTTTTTTACCCTTGAGGGTCTCTTCTATAAATTGAAACGCTTAGTGTACCTCGAAGATTTATTTGTTTTGAATTAAAGTTGAGGGGGAGTTTGAAGATTTTTTTCAGCTGTTAAATAGAGTGATATGGGAATTACTTAAATGATTAATGAGAGATTTGAAGTAATAGAATGACAGGAAATAACTTTTGGGTGTAACTTCAATTCATTTCTATTGAAATGCATAAGGGTCTCACTTATATATATATATACATATACTTAGTCACAGACACGGAGCTTAGTCAAGCATACCTTGAAAAATCTTAGGGTGTGTTCGTCAATCTGTTTTAACCTAATTTTTCTTTTAAGTATGTAAAATATGTTTTTATTATGACGTTTCTCTTCTGTAATTATTTATATAATAATTAATGTTAAAAAAAAATTATACTTAAAATTTTACGTTTAATTTAAGCNCACTGCTCACTTTCACTCGTCGCGAACATGTACTCCATTCTTTTCTATGTGAAAAAATTTGTGTGTCATGTAAAACAGAGTAAATAGATTAAACAAAAATTGAAAGTTATTTTGTTCCAAAACTGCTCTTCTTTTTATCACATTCAATACATTGCCAACACCTTGTACATTGGATTTTATAGTGTAGTGTTTATTTCGTGTTTCTTATTTTGGAACAAGAAATATAGCTGTTGATCTGGTACAAAAATTGTATTTCTGACTCGAGACTTGCATAGAAAATATAGATTTTTTCTTTTTACAATTCTTCAGCATATATTAAACGTTAAATTATACCAAAATATACCTTATTAAATCCATAAGAATTCAATAACGACCATGAAATTATTACAATAATTGACTTTAATTTCGTTTAACTTTAATTGTGTAAATTACATACGGATTTAAATGTCATTTAAAATTTTAATTGTGTACTTAAATAGAATTAAATTTGAACGGTGTAAATTTAAATAAATGACATAATTTTTATTATTATTATTATTATTTTTTTAACATGGATATAAACAGAATGTGAATTTAACACATTTTAAAATACGAAAAAAAAATAATAATAAAGATGTATTTTTATCGTATATTCTAACTCATTATAATATTTTATTAGATAAAAGATNTTATCTTTTAACAGTTTTATTTTTAACTTTTCTCTTCTTATTTTAAATTTTCGGGCTGCAATTTTAATTTTTATTGTTCGACCTTCCTTAATCTCTAAAACGGTGCTAGATAAAAATCGACACCATATATTGAAAGCGTAAGTTAAAATAGAGATTATATGTTGAAAGCTCAAGTAAAAATCGAGACCACATATCGAAAGTGTAGGTTAAAATTGAGACCATGTATCGAAAGCCTGTATTAAAATCGAGACTATATATTGAAGGCTTTGGTTAAAATTGAGACTATATATTGAAGGTTTGTGTTAAAATCGAGACCATATATTGAAAGCGTAAGTTAAAATGGAGATTATATATTGAAAGCTCAAGTAAAAATCGAGACCACATTTCGAAAGTGTAGGTTAGAATTGAGACCATGTATCGAAAGCCTGTATTAAAATCGAGACTATATATTGAAGGCTTTGATTAAAATTGAGACAATATATTGAAGGCTTGTGTTAAAATCGAGACCATATATTGAAGACTTAAGTAGAAATCGAGACTGGAAGTATTAAATTTTGGAAGCTTAAGTGAAAATCGAGACCGAATATGGCCCTAACTATATACGAACCAGTTTAGACCGGAAGTCATCTGATTTCAATGCAAAATTTTCTTGGGTACGGGTTAGATAGATAAACGGCACGACTCGATTGTTATCACGAGAAGTATTATGTACAGGGGAAAGGAACTACTAAAATCTAGACCAGATATGGAAAGCTTAGGGGCTTGAGACTCCAATTAAATGTATACGAACTTCCCGTCTGGACCAGAAGTCACGTGATTTTTAAAAATTAAAATATTGTTAAAAACCGCAGCCTGTCATTATGACGATGTCATAATAAATAATTGCTCGTTTAAGTTTTTTTTTTTTTAAATTGTTTCTTTAATAGTTTTCTTTTATTACTCTGTTTTTAAATTTCTCGTAAAAGAAAATTAAATGCAAAAATATTTATTNGCGACATATATTTTATTATTATTATTATTATTTTTTTAACATGGATATAAACAGAATGTGAATTTAACACATTTTAAAATACGAAAAAAAAATAATAATAAAGATGTATTTTTATCGTATATTCTAACTCATTATAATATTTTATTAGATAAAAGATGGAAAATATAATATTTCAGCATAATTTGTTAAGTTAAAAATATGTGAAAATGCATCTCGTTAAAGCTATAAAAACTCACTAATGACCTTGAAATCATTACAATAACTTACTTAATTTCATTTAATTTTAATTGTGTAAATTATAAACTGATTTAAATGTCATTAAATGTTAAGTGTACGAGTTAAAAATAACTGACTTGAAATATTTTCAAAGTGATTTTAAGATATGTAATCTCGTTGTGTTTATTTTACATTATAAAATATTTTTAAAAAAAACAGAAAAATAAAAGTATAAGTGTATTTCTTTATATTTTAATCCTTTATAGTGCTATTCAGATATAAAAATATAGGATTTTTATAGAAAATTAGTAAATTTTTTCAATATTTTAACATACATTTAACGTTAATATGCATTAAAATATATCACATTAACGTACAAAACTTCCTAATAATCTTGAAATTATTATAATAATTGATTTAATTTAGTTTAATTTTAATTGTGTAAGTTACAAATTGACATAAACGACATTAAATGTTAATTGTACTTATTACGAATAATTGAAATGAATTTTTTAAATGTGTAAATGAAATTTTGACGTAATTTTTAAAGGACACGAAGAAAAAATTTATACTTTTATTTTTCTATTTTAACCCATTATAATGTCATATTATTGGCTGTAATATAGAATTCAAACACAGGACTTGCATAGAAAATAGAAAAAAAAAAATATTTAGCAATTGCTGAACGTTAAAATATATCATAATATTAAAGCTAATGAAAATCACTGATGACCTTGAAATTATCCCAATACTTAATTCTGTTTAACTTTAATTGGATAAATTACAAATTGACTTAAACGTCATTAAATCCTAGTTGTGTTTATTACAAAATAACAAGCATAACACGCATAAACAGGAAGAAAACGTTCTTTTAATATTTTAAAAAAAATCTTAAAATATATTTTTTAAAAATAAAATAAAATTATAATGTACATAATTTTATATTTTAAAACATTATAATATTATATTATTGGATATAATATAGATTTATACTTGAGATTCGAGTAGAAAATAATTTTTCAACAAATGACCTTGAAATCACTACAATAAATGACTTAATTCTGTTTAATTTAAATTGTGTAAATTACAAACTGACTTAAATGTTATTAAACTTTAATTATGTCAATAACAAGCTGATTTAAACGTCATTAATTCTTAATTGTGTATATTACAAAATAGTAAAATATAACGTGATTTCAGGCGAATAAGTAAGATAAATTTTACATTTTTTTTTTTAGCTCGTTTTTTAACGTAGG
>NW_019384293.1:824678-836823 GCF_000671375.1 Centruroides sculpturatus | reverse complement strand
AAAAAAAATATATTTAGCAATTGCTGAACGTTAAAATATATCATAATATTAAAGCTAATGAAAATCACTGATGACCTTGAAATTATCCCAATACTTAATTCTGTTTAACTTTAATTGGATAAATTACAAATTGACTTAAACGTCATTAAATCCTAGTTGTGTTTATTACAAAATAACAAGCATAACACGCATAAACAGGAAGAAAACGTTCTTTTAATATTTTAAAAACATCTTAAAATATATTTTTTAAAAATAAAATAAAATTATAATATACATAATTTTATATTTTAAAACATTATAATATTATATTATTGGATATAATATAGATTTATACTTGAGATTCGAGTAGAAAATAATTTTTCAACAAATGACCTTGAAATCACTACAATAAATGACTTAATTCTGTTTAATTTAAATTGTGTAAATTACAAACTGACTTAAATGTTATTAAACTTTAATTATGTCAATAACAAGCTGATTTAAACGTCATTAATTCTTAATTGTGTATATTACAAAATAGTAAAATATAACGTGATTTCAGGCGAATAAGTAAGATAAATTTTACATTTTTTTTTTTAGCTCGTTTTTTAACGTAGGAAAATAAAATAAAAATAAAAAATGTTTAATGCACACGTTTTTATATTCTACAGCATTATAATGCTGTATTATTGTATATGATAATCCATAGATTTTTGAGAACAAAGAAAAGCATTTTCAAGTCTAAGATTTTCTTTTATTTATTTTTTTTTTTTTGAAAATCATCACGTAGTAATAGTGATTTAAAATTGATTTTTGCTTCCTCACTGACCGTATGGTCAATGATTTCTAGACTTTTTTATTCTTTTTTTTTTTTTATTTTTCTTGCAATTCTTTTCTCACATAAATCTGGAAATAGGATTATCCAACTGCATTCTTCTATTGTACTATAAATTCAATAGATTTTTAGCATTTCAAAAATTTCCTTTCCTCTTTTATAATTTTTATGGAACAATNTTAATATTTTAAATACTTTTTATTTTAATTTTCACTTAGAATATTGCTTTTAATTGTTGTTTTTTTTTCTAACATTTTCTTTTACTTTTTCTCTTAAAATTGTGCTTTTAATTATCCTTTTTACATTTTTATTTTAATATTTTGCGTTTATTCACTTTTAATACTTTCCTTTTTAAGCATCTAATTGTTCATTCAACATTTTTCTTTTAATATTTTTCGCTTTTAAATTTCTCTTAAGAGAAAATGAAATGCAAAGTATTAAACATTTTGCTTTAATTTTTAAACACTTTTTTTATTTTAATTTTTTTAAATTTTGTACAGTAGTACATGTACAGTACAACATTCAGAAATATATGTTGATATTTCTGATGATATATATATATATTAATAAAATGTTGTTTTAGTTGTTATAACTTGAATCCTTCGGAGAGTCGAGTATCAGGTTCTACATGATTGTAAAAACTCATATTACGATGAGGGCCGGATCTGATATACTGAAACTTTGAAGAGGGCAACGTCAAAAAATCAAGTTACTAAAAATTGATGTATTTAACGTGAAGGAAATTATTTTTATACGTAATTTTATTGTATAATCTTAAATTCTTTTAAATTTTTTATATCATTTTCTCTGCTAGATTTGTATTTTTTTACACCCCTCCATTTTTCATGTATTTTTTAAAACTACTGTAATTAAATTATACTTTGTGACCTTATAAATTGTTTTTTTAAAATAATTTAAACAATTTTATAGAGTAGATTTTTACTTCACGATTCCGGGAGTCACAAAAATTTAATTTTTTACCCTTGGAGCCGCGATCTACCGGCTGAGTAAGGCTTTTCTTTATGACTTACTTACATGTTGAAAGTAATTTTTCGACGTCATATTAAAGGTCACGACCTACTGCTTCATACTGTAATAACTCTAATTTTAAAAATTTATCTGAAAGAAATTGTTGACATTTCTTTTTACTGAACATTTGATTAACTGTAGCTCGCAAACTATTAATAAAGGAACACTAATACTTAAAAGTATTATTTGCTTTTTTCATTTTTCAATTTAGTAGCATTCTATTATATATATTATTTAGTTTATTTCTCTTGAATTTATATAAAAAATTAATATATATATATAATACTCAGTGTGATTGGAATAATAGTGTGATACAATTTCTATAAGGAGTGACGTACTATGCATTGACAATAAAGAACAGGAAACTTGGTGGCTACAATAGAAAAGCGACTGGAAGTAAAGTATACGATACTGGTTCCCAAATGACTATCACAGTGGTCAACATGATCTATATACCAACTGCAGTTTGTAATACACACAGCACAGCCTCTGGCAATACTATTACTTGCACTGTGAACATTTTCTGACAGGTATAACTATAATATGACCCATAACAGGACAGCTACTCTCTATTATTTTACACAAACTTTTTTTAATTCTTCAGCTAAACCACAAAAATTGTGTTTAAAATTAAACAACTGAAGATTTTGATGGGTTATATTATTAATTAATAATCCTATTTGTATGATTAATTTGGCTGCAATTTCAAAAATATCGTAGACCTATAAAATCCATCCTTAATCTCGAGATAGGACGGTGTTAGATAGATGAAATTCGAGCTTATACAATACGTACTTCCGGTATAGATCGGAAGTCACGTGATTTTAATTCAAAAATTTTCTCCAGAATGAAGTAACACAGATAATCGGCGTGACTCTGTTGTTGCCAGGAAAAGTATGATGTACAGGGGCAATTTGAAGTGGAGAATACAGTATATATTTTATAAAATATTATTAAAAATCATAGCCAGGCTGCAAATTTTGCTCGTTATTTTGGGCTTATTATTAGTGTCCTTACTAGTAGGAGCATAATTGTTGTGAGTTCTAGTATTGATAATCCTATTCTTAATGGTCCTTACTAAAATTGGTTGTGTATTAATGTGGATCCAATTACTAATTGTCTTCTTTGTATGACACTAATTATTAAATGTGACCAATTATTTATCATGATTTTTATACTTATATGGAAAGATAAGGATCGTGTATTGAATTATATAATGATCCATATTTAATTCAAGAAAAAGTCCTGTTACTTATGATCCTATTTATATACTCCTGTTTGCGTGGATCATATTAACAGGACAATTATTGTTACTAGTCTTGTTAATAACTGTAATCCAGCTATTGTACTAATTAGTATTATAATTAATATGATTATTGAAACTCCTACATATGTATTCTTAGTAATGTCAATCTTACAAGTCTTTTTTCTATTTTGAGTCATAACAAGACAATTAATAATTGTTACAATGATCTTTATTTTTATAGAATCTTATTTAAAGAATTCCATTTTTAATGGTCCTAATTATTACTTAATACGAACTTAATATTGTCCTTTATGTGTGATGTAATTAGCGATAATATTATTATTGATATAAGGATTATAATGATTATTAAAAGTCCTATTTATGATGGCATTATTATTATTGTAGGCCGTATTATAATGTTCCTTATATACTTCCTGTTACTTATGATTCTATTTATATATTGTTGGTATGAGTCATATTAACATATAGACTTATTAATAACTAAATTACTAATAATCCTGTTAAGTTTTTAATCATGTAGTAACATAATAATTATTATAATTTTTTTAGTATCACTTCGGTAAGATTCAATTATGATTCATTTTATTATTATAATTAAGTTAATGATAATTATTATAGAAGCCGTTCTTAATATACTTCATAACAATGTCCTGTTAACACAGAAATGATTTCTTGTTACAGATTTTTTAAAGGAAAAAAACCCTTCACAATTTTCTTATTTATTCCATACTTGACAAGATAATTCAACCATTTATTGGATTCTTCCAAAATAAAGCCTTTATCCATCATAGAGCCAGGTCAGAACTGAATCTGTCAGTGTGGTAGTTGGTCCTATCATTCGCTTCGTGTCAAATAAATTATATTGCGTGCACAACTTCCATACAAGTTTTGTTATTGCCAAGTACTGTATGTACTCTACTAGATTAGTCACCTTGGAACACAATATCTAGCTTGAAGATTAAGTCTTCCTTTGTATAAAAATTGCTCAACGTTTAATAAACGTCTAGAAATATTTGCAAAAGTTGTAATTTTAAATGATCTCCATGCCCTTATAGTAATAAAAAATTTCCTTTTTATTTCGGCTGCAATTTGAAAAAATTCTAGAACTAAAATTCTAGAAATTCTCATTGTCTGTCCTTCCTTAATTTTTCGAATAAGTATGCACTAACTTCCATAGACCGGGAAGTCACATTATTTCAATTCAAATTTTTTTTTCTGAATGGAGTTACACGGCACGACTCTATTGTTATCGGGTAAAGTATGATTTACAGGGGCAAGATACTAATAATTTGAGATCGAGAGCATATATTTTAAATAAAATAAATTAAAAATATGATTTTAAAATTCGCAGCCCAGCATTGTGACGATGTCACAATAAATAATTGCTCGTTCTCTACTCGCTCCCTATACTGATCGATATACTCTAGTGACTTATAAAAATATACTTACTTAATTTTTTTTAATTTTCTAATTTTTAACTAAACTTTTTTAAAGTTTAGAAATTAGTGAGAATGTAATTTCACTTTCTAAAGCTGGTTCTAAGATTAATTTTGCTGTTGTAACTTCCAAAATTGCTAAAGGCAATTCCAATATGATGTTGCTGCAGAGCATTTAAAGCACATTTAGTGCATCGTTTCTCTTCAAGATTGATGAGTAAATTTGTAGGCAAACTGTATAATACTGTATAGAATTTTTATGTTTTACTCTTAATTTATTTTTTAAAAGTTTAATATCTTATAATCAATTTTTATATGTGTAAACACGATATATTTATGTATATTATTGTTATAATTTATATGGTATCTTTATGTATAGTACTTTATATAAGCAATTGTGGATCCAGAAATCTTTAGAGGAGTGCAGAGAGAAAAAATATATATATATCTTACAAAATTTTTACTAGCATTACTCAGAAAAAATCCCCAGAAGGGGGTACAGCTGAGTTCTGCTCACCCCCTAAATTCGTCTGTATATAAGTCTTTAAAGCTATACTTTAAATAACGTATTTTTAAAAGAAAATATTATTTTTTACCTATAAAACTTACTTCATAAATTGATGTACAGGTGCTTCAAAAATATTAGAAGTTATATAGAGGCATGCAGTCACTGCGGCAGGAATAGTAGGGCCTTAAATTGATGTACAGGATGCCTCAAAAATGTTAGCAGTTATATATAGGCGTGTATCATTGCCGCAGAGGTAGAAGGACCTTACATTTTTGAAAACTTTATACTTGGGTTGTGACTTCTTGCATATGATGGAGAACTACACAGAGAACAACCTGGCAAGTGTTAACATTTTTTAAGCACCCTATATATATGCACTTCTTAAAAGGAGCTAGTACATAACGTAATTTACGTACTGTATAGAGTTACACCACTGAAAAAGAAAATGTACAATATTCTTATTGTTTAAAAACTGATATAAATATATACACAAAACTCAAGTTTGTAACATGATGTAATTTATTATACACAAGTTTCTTCTTTATTATATATTCTTCTATATTTGCACACGAGATCAAGCTTTAGACATGTTGAAAAATGTGGTCACTGGTATGTAAATAAATGTTGAAAAAGCCAAAAAAAAAAACACTTTTATAACAGCACTCTACAAAATTCATTTAATTAAATAATTAAATTCAATTTGTAAAGAAGGAAGGAAGAGAGAAGGAGATATCTCTCTATATGTATGAAATTTGATAATGGTGTTTTTTTAGATGATGCTGATGAATCAAGATGGAATTTTTAAGAGTTTTCTTTGATTATCTTAATCAAGCGTGAAATAAGGTCACTCTTTTAAGCTATCCTAATACAGAATTACGCACTTCAGATTGTTTACAGTTGCTTCAACATCAAACTTTTATCCTGTACTTAATATTATAAGAAAACAGTTCACGTACAAGCTATGTGCTGTGATTAACGATGTAAGTGAAGATAGAGAAGAAGTTGTATCGATATTTTTGACTAGAAGAAAGGGGGAAATTCCCCCCAAAAAATTAAATATATAATAAAGAATTTTTTAAAATAATTAATATATTCATATCATAAATCTCTGTTAAAACTTTCTTCTTTATTATATGCATGTATACATGCATAACTTTATTTTAAAAATTGAAACTTACATACTTTATTTTTAGAATAAAATAAATTTATTTTTGATTATTTTCTTTTTAATTTTTTAAGTTTTATAATATATTTTGCCACTTACAGCTGCATCTTTTAATTGTTACAATTTCTAAAATAAATTATTTGAATGTTAATTTTATATATTTAATTTTTTTAATTACGTTATTAAAATATTTTTACATATTTATTTACTTTAAATCATGTCAATATATGTAGGAAATTTTAATTTTAAATTTATTAAATACTTTTTTTTTTAAATTACTCTAAAATGTCTTATTATTGGCATCACATTTCTCACTTTTTAAATTTTTAGTTGTTTAATTAATCTAATATAATGTTTAAAAATACGAAATAATTTTCATTTTATTTAACTTTAAATCCTATTCTTTTATATAAAAAATCAGTGGCACTTTATCCTTTGGGCAAAAAGGGCAATTGCCTGGGGTCCCAGGCAATTGCCCTTTTTGGGGGGCTTCAAACCAATCTGTTATAAGAAAATACTTCCCCCCAAAATTTCCTCAAATGACGTCAACACAGCACCTGGCCCCCTAATTCAAATTTGCATGGGTTTCACGCGTTACTAATTTTACTTGTATTTAATTTTAAACATATTGTTTGGTGTATTTCTTCTTAAAAAAATCCCAGTTTTCTTAATTTCAAATCTATTTTCCCTTCTATAATAAATATCTAAATATACATAAATATATTTTATATATTAACATNATTATAATTTAAATTTATTAGATATATGTTTAAAAAATTCTTCTAAAAAGTCTTACTTTTATCATCATCTTTTATACTTCATACGTGTGTATGTATGGGCTACACACACATACACATATGTTTTTTTTTTTTAATATTTACAGTATATACATTAAATTTAAATATTTTTCGACTCTAAAAATATTTTTTATATATATTTTCTTGAATACTTTTCCACCCTTTGCGACTTTGGGATTCTCTAGAGAGACACGACTTGTAAGTGAAGCTGATGTAGTGTATAAAATTGAAACAACCTACAGAAAACTGAATACAACAAAGATATATCAGCTTCTAAAAAAACATTTTTAAGCTTGATCAAACTAAAAATAAAATATATTCTTGGATATTTATTATATATTATTTATAATTATATTTAGTTTTTAATTTACTTACTTCCAGTAAATTGTGAGAGGCCTTAACTGAACCTAGAGTCGCAAACCATTTTTTTAAAATAATATAAGGCTTATATCACGTGATTTTTGATATTCAGAAGGCTCCCTAAAGGCGTGAGACCTTCAGGGGGCCTTCTAAATATCAAAAATCATGCCTGAGTTACTTATTGTTACTATTTTCATATACGTGTAAGTACTTAGTGCTGTAGAAAGATCGAGTATTCATAGGTATATATTTCTGTATTTGAGGCCCTAGGCAAAAATAAAGATTGTCTGCATTTAAGACCGTCACTAGATATCACTCTATCTTCTTATATTTAAATACTTGCTTACTTATATTTTGTAATATTTTCGGTGTAAAATCAAGGTCTATATCGACAAGTAGCCTATACATTTCTGTGTCTGAGGCCTGTAAATTTTAGAGGCCCTAGACAAAATATATCTCAAATTGCCACTTCTTACTTCCTTTATTTTCTTATATTCACGGCTATTTAATTATAAGCAAGAGTTTCTTAAGAGAGTGAAAAAATGATGATATCATAATTTACTTATTCTTTCAATACTAACACTTATAAACACGTGATTAAAACCTCTAAAATTACTAGGCCCTAGATAAAAACTTAGATTTTCTAGCCTAAAATTATCATTTTTTTTACTTATATTTTATGCTCTTATTTTAGTAATGTTGCAATGATTAATAATAAAAAAGAAAATGGAGATTAAATTTGTAATAAATAACTTTAAAAATAGAATATTATAAAAGAAATTTAAATCGAAAATTATTACAAAATTCTACTATCAGATATGACTACATATATATTTACTTAGAAGAAGCATTAACTTGATATATGATTGCTAACAGACTGATCAATTGCTTAAGGGTGGATCCATTTTTTATACTTTTCTAAAAACAAAAAAAAAATAAAAAAAAATATTCTTACAACATGTCATTTTTTGAACTTAATAAATAATGATTTTTCTTATCTGTAGACAATATCATTTTCTTCCTAAAGAAATAATTAAACATCATCTTAAATTGTCCATCTTCTCTTCTTCATAACTCAATCTCCTGAATTTGGAATATGTTTCTTGGTATAATTTTTTTTTAGATTTTTCAAATCTGTAAAGAGTTTTTTTTATGGGAATTAAATTGTTTTAACAGGTTAAAAGTATTGTTATTTTTCTTATTTGAGATATAAATGCAAATCCTAAGCAATTGTTAACATATTTAGAGATCAATTGTAAATATTACTCAGTATTTGTTAATTATATCTAAAAATAAATGACTTTTTAGAAAAATAAACTTTAATATTTTATATTTTAAATATAAATAATAATTAGAGAACTTTATATATATATATTCAGGACCATTTAGAAAATATTTTAGAGAAATTTTTAATTTTTTTTTTTACATTTTTATAAAGAAATAAATTGTATTTTTGTGAAATTTATATCAATTATTTTAAGTAAAATTAACAAATAGAGATTCCCTTTTATATTTTTAGAATTTTTTCAAGAATTTTTGAAGTTTTTACAAACAAATTTTTTCTAAAAATGCAAAATGACTATTTGATAATTTACTAAATCAAGAACTTTACTTTTAAACACAGAAATTATTTAATTTCTAGAACCAAAAAAAACAAAATTATTTAATAATAATATGAAATTCACAGATATCCTTTTGTATTTTTAGGAATTTTTTTGAATGTTCTTGAATTCTTTTATAGACAAAACTCTTTCATAAACTTACAAAATTATACTTTTGCTCCAATAAATTACATTAAAATATAAACAAGCAGAGATCCCTTTATATTTTAAGGATTATTAGTACATTTTTTAAAAGAATTTTAAATTTTTTTTAGGAAAAAAAAACTATTTTCTCCCTTTTCTAAGCACATTTATATCTATAAATCTCATATTATATTCACTCATCTACATCCAATTCTTATATTTTAAATAAGTAATTTAAGAATAATTAAAATTATTATAATTATATTCTAAAATAAATAATAATTTTATATATTTGCTATTTAAAATCCTAGAAATTTAAGTACTTATATCCCATATTTACTATTTATAACACATGTTAAATAACATTTACTTGAAACCATAATTATATGACATTATACTACAATTATAATTATATAAAATTACATTAATTTTTAATTAATTATATAAATGTAAAAGATATATGATAATATAACATTTCATTCATTTACACAATGATAATTAAACTTTCATAATTAAATTTTTAGAATTAAATTATACATAATTTTATATTTATATCATATATAAATGTATACAGGATGATAATGAAATTTTTGCAATTAAATTAAATTTATAAAATGTTTAATGGCATTACATTTTAAATTTTATAATTATATTATAATAAAATGTTTAGCTGTTGTTATAATGTAGATTTTTATATTTTAATCCAAAATAAACTACTAAAAATAGCAAGTTTTTAGAGATTTTTTTGGTGTTAAAAGTGCTTTTTGGATTGTATTAATAAACACAATTAACTTATATAATATTATATTATATAAGAGAGAAAGTAAGGCATTCGGGCATAAAATGATCCTCAAAGATTTTTACATTTTTGGACTCAGGAGAATTAAATCGTCGAAAAATACAAAAAAACTCTGGGGTAATTTCTGTATGTATGGATGTTACTGTGTTTAAGTGTGTGTTTGGAGAAGCACAATTTTGTTCGCCCTGTTTGAAGCTTAATAACTCATATGCTTTTAGGGAGATTTGTGTATTAGGATGATTGAAGCTGTTAAATTTTGTTGGGTAAAGGTCGAGGGGGTGGGGATAAAAAAAGGTGTCGTGTGTCGCATCTCCAGTAAGGTCGAATTTAATGACGATTTTACTCGTTATTATCATTTACAATTGTTTATAAACCCATCCCTACCCTGAAAATTAAGCTTTTTTGCCATTTTAGAATAATTAAAAATATGATAACAGATTATTCTACCAAATGTTGCCGGGAAAGTTAAGCAACTCGTTGCTGGATTTTTTTAGTATGAACGTCATATTCTACGTAATTTTTGTATTCAAAAAACTTAGTTTATCTCCGTAAATAACTAAAGTTTTTAGATTTTTACGTATGTCCGAAACGATAATTAATACAATTTTTGTATTATAAATATAACATTAATATAAATTATTAATTTAATATCCTAGTCAAATAATAAATTAACATATTTTAATGAATTTTTTTCTTTTCTCTTTCCTGCTTCCTTCTCCCTCGTATGTTTATTGCTCAGCTTTTATTGTTGCACTGAGGATAGTAATCTTTTGTCGCTATTGTATAATGCGAATTAAAATAAATAAATCTAACAATATAAACCTGTGAATTATAAACACAATAATCCAATCAAAACAAACATTTCATGTGATAAATAAAACACAACGACTAACACAAGTTTTGATTAATAAATACAACAACTTATAATCATTTTCTACACTGTAAACACAATATGTGTATGTAATGAACACAATTTTCGGGGATGGTAAACACGAGAAATGACAATGAAAATAATTTTTTGGATACAATAAATTGGTTTAAAAGCGAATGTGTAAAACGTCCGAGGGTATTATCCAAGGTAAGTGTGTGCCTTCCATGCATGTTCTGTGGATTGTAGATAGCCCAGTGACAGAAAATCAATGAACTTTTCCCTCGCTATCACTAGCAAACTAAACAGCATTTGACGCTACAAGATACAACACCATATGTTACTACTGATCAGGTGGCTGGCTGACAAATCATTTTTGTTAATAATCACTACATAAGCTATTTATTATACCTCGTTTCGATTTTATAACCTTATTCAAGTGTTCTAATCTATTTATTATTTACATACATACACATATGTATACACATTTTTCTACATAAGTACTTACACATAAGGAGTAGAGTAGTAAAGAGTATCTTAATTATTACATCACATATATATATATAAATTATTAATATTGTTTTTTTAGAAAGAGACAATAGGGGTTTTTTTAGATGTTGTTTATTAAAATTTAGTCTTGTTTCTAGTCTCTAATTCTGTTTTGTTTCTTAACAGATTGACTGTAACAGCCAGTTGTCCAATGGACTTAAGGTATTTCCCTATGGATAGACAATTTTGTACAGTGGAAATTGAAAGTTGTAAGTTGATTTAATTAGTCTCTTTTTCATTGATATTTACTTCTAAAAATCTCTAAAAACTAGCAATTTTTTTAGAATTTGAAAGTATTATATACAAATAGATTCCTATAGTTTAATTTACAGAAACATATGCTATGCATTATATTGATTTAATTATTTTTTCTATTGGTATTTTCTTCTTAAAAAAATCAAGAAATTTTTATTATTTGTAGGGAAATATATACAATGTTTCACTATAATTTCCTACAAACAAAAATATATTAAAGACTAATAGAATTGAAAGTTTTAAGTTGATTTAATTAGTTTCTTTTATGATTGTTTACTTCTAAATTTGATGTAAAATCATCTAAAAATCCACCAAATTTTTTAGGATTTGATAGAAATATACATTAAACAACATTCTTATATAGTTTACTATACAGAAAAATATAATATACAGCAAGTGATAATTAATAAAGATAAAATTGTTATGAATATGTGAACATTAAAGTGTCATAAATGTATTGTAGTTAGTATATAAATTATTTATGTGATGCTATTAGTATATTAATCAATTAATAATTTAATGAAAATTGTGCATATGTATATATATATATTAC
>NW_019384293.1:819082-824225 GCF_000671375.1 Centruroides sculpturatus | reverse complement strand
ATATAATTTTTAAATATTAAAATTTTTATAAATTTAATATATAAAATCTCTCTCTCACTTTCTCTCTAAGGGATTCAAGTATATTTATAATTCATTATATGTCTTGTAAACTTAATCTACTTGTATGAATTTTATAAATATTTTGAGTCAATTTACTTATATTATTGTTATAGTATGGTTATGAGTATTTATAACGTTGCTATCTAACAAAATTTTAATATTTTATAACCTTTACTGCACTAGTTGCAGTATAACATGAAGTGATGCTGAAGAGCTCTAAAGCATCTCAACCTTAAGAGGTAGGAAGAATGCTGTGTAACGGTCATAGAATACTAACATTTCTATACTAAAAAGATGTATTAATTTAATCAGTAAATAGTGTTTTAATATTCTAGTATAACATAGACCTGTAGTAGGCTCATATCTAAAGCACTGATTTGTAGTTATATTAGCTAGCTCTACTTTCAGAAATTATTTAATTAAACCTATTTATTTACAAATTATTTGAATTTAAATATGAAAATTTATTAAATTCTTATTTTAGTTATTATTTTTCTTATATTTACTACCAATGATTGAGTAGTTTTATTTTTTCCTGCTATATATGAAGAGTGTTGTGATGGGATGCTCAATCATATTTTCTAGAGATGAGAACTAGAGCTTGAAAGATGATGTTTCCTGTTGCTCATAGTTTTAACCTTTTTACAATATCCTGAAAAATGTTTATATAACATTCAATTTATTATAATCTCTCAATTTTTTTTTTTAAATTAAGTAAAGCAAAGGTTTGTTTAATGTGAAATTGTTGATGGAAAAATTGAATTTGAGAAATTCCTAATTGTTTAAATATATATATATATATATATATATATTTTGTTAAAATATTAATAGAAAAGTCTTTAAAATTCAATTTATAATTATCATAAAAGTATTTTTAAGGCTTTTTAATAAAAGTTAATACTTATTATAACTGTTGTTGCAGTAAAAAAACGGTAAAAATGTTCATAGAGTGATGAGTTTCTTGATTAAATTCTTACATTAAATTTTATAATTTTTTTTTTAAATTCATAAATCTATAAACCATATAAATTAATTAATAAATCAAATTTTTAAATTTTCTAAAATTTTAAATAAATTTTATTGATTTAAAACAATGTATCACAAAGCTATGTTAAAAAGTAATGACTTTAAACATTTATAATGAAGTTTACAAAGAATCAAAGTTTAAAATATTTTTAAAAAATTAATTTTTTTAAGAAATATTCTATTGATTTATGTATTAAAATAAATTTAGATATAAAAATTAAAATTATAAATTATAAAATATATGATTATGTCATCAATAGCTGAAAGTAATGATTAGTTTATGGCATCAAAGACTTTTAGTAGGCCTCATATGTATTATAAACATTTGATTATACTGAAAATATAACATATATTTATCCTAAAATTTTCTGCTTTTAATTAATGTATGGTTTTTCTATAGGCCAATATTTATACTACAATTTTCCTAGACATGTGTTTAACTTAAAGACTTCACAAGCTGTCCTATGAATTTGTATATACTTCTGTTTATCTTAAGAGTAAAAAAAAAAAATGCATTAAATTTTTACAGAATCCTGTAGGAAATTCGCTAGACTTATATAAAAGTTTTCGATAGCTGGAAATAATCTCTATGGATCTCTATGTAATTGATCTCTGTGTGTATGGATCCACTACGTTTCCATAGAGATTCATAGAGTTCATTTCAGATAATCTCTATATAAGTTGCAGAATAAAATTTTTCAAGCATGATAATTTTATTCATTTTTATGGTCTTTACATGGTTAATTTATTTTTGGACCATCCTGTATTTATATACAATTTAATATATTGTATCCTACTTCCTGCATTAATTCTGCTTTATTGAAAATTTGTATTTTCTGTGA
The DNA here is from genome assembly GCF_000671375.1 of Centruroides sculpturatus. Lineage (NCBI taxonomy): Eukaryota > Metazoa > Arthropoda > Arachnida > Scorpiones > Buthidae > Centruroides > Centruroides sculpturatus. The sequence goes on along the minus strand of NW_019384293.1, from coordinate 822,297 downwards.
AAAAAATAGATGATTTTAATGGTTAAAATCTGTTTATTTCGTAATCTTCTTATGCAAAATAAATGTATTCTCGATAATTACTGCTAAAATTTGTATTAAATGCTTTACGGATTCTTCGTTTATTAAATAAAATTTGTTTTTTTTTTAAATATTTGCAAAATTATTCTTTCTTTAAGTACACTTTAATTCTCTTTAAGTACATTAACCTCTTTCCATTTAAATTTTAATCTTAATTTTTCTTCTTTATCTTCTAAATCAAAATAAGAAAAGAATTTTTATAGAAAAAAATTGGTTTATTTAAGGATATTAAATTAGACATTGAAAGATCCTAAGAGACTCAAGGGATTCCGTCGATCCTCTTACAAAAAAACAACAAAAAAAATCCAACTTTTAATAAATTCATAGCTTTGAATACCGTTTGATCATATCAAAGCAGGTTTTAAAACATTAAAATGATCAAAATTTCAATAAAATTGGCTTAATTCATGATTTTATAAGCAGAAAAATTTCTCCTGAAGAAGAATTTTTCTTGTAAGCAATTAGCTTCAAAGACAAAAGTTTCATGATTCCACTATGATTTGAACAATCTATCATTTGAAACTGATAGAAAATTAGGGATTTTAAAGCATTAAAATTTTCTTAATTTAAGTTTTTATTCGTTTAAAACTTTATCTTGTAAACGAATTCATCTTTTGAGCAATCTTATTTGCAATGGAAAGAGTTTCAAGATTCATTTATGCTTCAAGTATTAAATTACTGTACTTAAAATTAATAATAAAAAATATATATATTTTGTAGAAAAAGTAAGTTCATTTTACAATTTTTTAAAATATTGCATATATTTGTATTATATACATTGTACAGTACGAGTATTGAAGATTATATATTGAAGATATGGAACTTATTCCCAATGGATAGAAATTACTTTACTTTTGATTTTTCTAAATAAAAATATAAAAAAAGTATTTAGGAAACTAATATCTTGAATGCTTATAATCTAAATTTTGCATTATTTATTGAACTAAATTAAGATTTATTTACTCTATTTATTTATCTATATCTATACTAATATATAAAGAGGTAATGTTTGTATGTAAGTTTCGTTGCAGCAGGTAATCTCCGAAACTACTCATCCGATTTCAAAAATTCTTTCACCAATATTTAAAATGGAACCTCAGGGTGGACATAGGCTGTATATTATTCCGTTAAACATTCATATAAATTAAAATATATAATCTAGGTTAAGGCTTTTATGTCCAACAGATGGCGCTACGAGTACGACGCCCTAAGTTTGCTTTTCTGCGAGGCATTATGCTTTTCTGTGAAAATGAACTAAAGCAGATTATCTTCTATCTATTTATATAAATGAAAATGTAATGTTCGTTTGTTCCTACCGATTCCTTTTAAATTTTGACACAACGCTGCATTCGAATGCACACGTGTTTTTATATCATATACGTGTCGAAATTTCCCGCACTAGGGGGAGAGGGACAGAATTAAGGCTTACCGTGAAGAACTTGACTTCTATTATATTATTTTAGATGCGGGTTTTTGCGTTTTTGATTGCGTTTTAATAGGGTACGTCAAGAGTATGTACACTAAAAAGAAATTTTTCGTAAAATTTCCCCCCACAGGGGAAGTGTTATGCATTTATAATAGATACATTTTGAGCCACAACAACGCGTGTCGGGGTCTGCTAGTTTTTGTATAAAAATCTTCGTATCACCATTGACTTTATTGAAATTTTCGTATTATTTTTGTATTATTTTGCTTTAATTTTTATTCATTTGCTTATAAAATAATATTTAATGTAATTTAAGTGAATAATTCAGTTATTATTCTTTATTATTTTTATAATATAAACCAAAATAATTGTGAATTTAAAACACAAATAGTATGTACTAAATACGTAATGTAAGCATGAGTTGGTGTAAAATCCACTAACATAAATAATTAATTAAAGAAAAAAAATATGAATATAAAGAATAAATTAAATATCAAATTATGAATAATAAGCTGTATAATGAATACTAAATCACGAATATAATCTAATTTATATATAAAAGGCATGAATGTAAACCGTAAAGTGAATACAAAACAATAAATATAAGCTAAGAATTAAATAATAAATTGAATAAAAATATCCAAGTAGGCATATATATATATATATATATAAGTTATTAAAGAAAAATATGAATATAATAAATAAATTAAGTATAAAAATCACGAGTATATGCTATGAGTTTAATAGAATGCCTTGAATGAAAACAACAAAGTAAATAAGAAACAACGAATATAAGTCATAAAATGAATAGGAAAACATGAACATAAGCTATCAGGAAATAGAAACTCTTGAACACAAGCCATCAGGGAATAGAAACTCTTGAACACAAGCCATCAGGGAATAGAAACTCTTGAACATAAGCCATAAAGTGAGCAGGAAACTATGAATATAAGCCATAAAGTGAGCAGGAAACCATGAGTATAAGCCATAAAGTGAGCAGGAAACCGTGAGTATAAGCCATAAAGTGAGCAGGAAACCGTGAGTATAAGCCATAAAGTGAGCAGGAAACCATGAATATAAGCCATAAGCTGAAGAGGAAACTATGAGTATAAGTCATGAAGTGAATAGAAACCCTTGAATGTGAGCTATAAAGTAAATAAAAAACCACGAATATAAGCCATAAAGTGAACAGGAAATCAGGAGTATAAATCATAAAGTGAATAGAAAACCACGAATATAAACAATTTTAAGAGAAGAATATGATGCAAAGCATAAATTGAATTATCAAATAATGAATATAAACCGTATTTAAAAAGTTTTTTATTTTATTTTATCAAAACCACACACTTTTAATGTAAAAAAAGCACGAGCTTTACAACATTTTAGTTGTAGATACAATTTATAAATGCCAATCAATAATTTATAAAAATCTACACAGAAACTTTAAATATATTATTTAAAAAATTTTATTAAGATACAATTTTAATAATAAAAAACTTTTTGAAACTTAAAAAAATTATATTATATAAAAAGTATCTTATTTTAAAATCTAAAAAAAAAGTTTTAAAATTCATGTATAAACCTTTATTTTTCTCTCAACTTTAAAACGTGATTTTATAAATTTTTTATATAAATCTAAAAATAAACGATTATTTCTTATAATAAAATTTTAAAAATAAATATAAAAAATATTAGATCTATTTTTATTTTA
>NW_019384293.1:812875-818208 GCF_000671375.1 Centruroides sculpturatus | reverse complement strand
TATAAAAAATATTAGATCTATTAGATCTATTTTTATTTTATACATTTTTCTTCCAAAAACTATACTTTAAAATAATAATAAAAAAATTTAACTTTAAATTTAGAAAGCATTTTTAGATAATAAAATAATAATTGAAATGTTTATTTTTAGGTTTTTTAGATAAAATAGTTGCTTAATTTGTTAATTTTTAAAGAATTTTTTAGAAGAATGCCATAGATACTCAGTTAATGGTGATTGAAAATCATTAAAGTGAGGTCAAAGTGCTATAGATGCGTAGAATAAATATAAAAACTGCTAGAGGAAGATGTAGAGTAAGTGCTTCAAAGAAAACAAAGATAAAAAAAAACTAAAAAATACAGCAGAATCATCTAAAACTAAACGAATTAACTAGAATTTTATGTGGTGTTTTGTATGTGAAGCTCACATATAGTAGATATAAATTATGATCTCATCCTCATCTAAAAAATAATCTAATTAATCTTATAAGTAATTGTTTCAACTTTTATTAAAAGCTAATAAATATTTAAAAAAAATAAATCTCATAAAACTACAGTACATTACGAATCACACCTTTAAATAAAGAAAAATAATACTTTAACAACAATGTAATACTTCAATAACATATTTTCGAAGATTGCTGAAACATTGATGGTGTTTTTTGAAGGATCATTTTTAAAAGATGGATTGAAACAATTTGTTCTAATGCAAGCTGTAAAACATTAAATCTTTCTAAAATTTTAACTTAAAATTATTTAGATGAGTGGTAAAAGATGGTGGAAATGAAGAAGTTATTGGATAAATCTCATCTGTTTTCATGATTGATCACCGTCGGATGAGGATAAAAGATGAGGAAAGCTTTAAATCTGATGATGACGATTTTTTATTTGTTTTCTTTTTCATTCTTACGTTCCAGTCTCTTGTCATCTTCATCTTTTATACTATTTTCATTCTCATCTTTATTTCTAACTTTACCTGCAATCACTTTTTAACATCATGATATTTAAAAGTTTATCATCCATCATCTTTACATCCTCAACTTCTATTCTTCTTTCTTTTTTATTTTCTTTCTTCTTTTCAACTTCATCTTATATCATCTTTACATCTTCATTTATTTTTTTCATCTTCTTTTGCCTTTTTAACATCATCATTCACGTTCTTTCTAACATTTTCCATCTCTATTTTCGAACCTCTTTCCAAAGTTACCTTCAGCCATTTACTAACTTCATCACTACACTCTTCTCTTTTACATCTTTCACCATCTTTACATTTTCACCTACCTTACTTTTTAATTCTCTTTAAATCTCATTTCGCGATCAAACAACAGGGAATCTAATCTTTAATTCCCTTAAAAATTTATCTTTCAAGAAGAATTCCTTTAATTTATAAAGATATTTATACAATATTAAAGAACTTAAATACATCAATTATTTGACTTACATAATATTACGTTATCTAAAAATTACATAAGTCACGAAATAATCGAATCACTTGTCGGGTTTTAACATCATTTTACTGTCAGCAAATAATGATTCTTGTAAAATAAAAAAAATATATATATAAAAAAAACCTAACAAAATATTCTAAAAAAAACCAAAATGACAAATCGACACATCCTCTGCTGACTTACAATTTATTATCTTTGTGATCTTTTTCAGAATAATAATAATAATAATAATATTTAAAAAAAAATAGCTGTTTTTTGGATTTGTAAATTTATTTCTTCTTCTAGTTTTATTTGAATTTTTCAATTTAAAATTAAAAAAAAAATCTCGAAATAATTTTATAAATCTTATTAAAAGTTGATATAATTTGTGAATTTTCTTTGAATTTTTTTCTAGTGTTTAACTTTTAGAATGCATTAGTGTGTTTGCTTTCTTGAAAAAAGAAAGTTAACTTTACTTTTTCCATTTACAGCACGACTGGTTTTTTTTATTATTAAAATTTATATTTTTTAAATAAATTTTATGTATATTTATATAGATCAAATCTTCTCTATCTTAAATGACATTTTCTAAATATTTTCAGTAGATAGAAATTGTTTATTATCTAAACTTTTCTCTAAATTAAACTGTAAATAATATTTTCGGGTAATATATTTATTACAATATATTAAATAAATTTTAAAATAATAATTATTAACCATTTTTTTTTACAATGAACATAAATCGTTCTTTGCTATATATGCTTGATATAAAGTTTAAATAATGTTTTAATGATGATTGGTTGGCGTTATGCGTATCTAAACGATGATTGGTTAGAAAGTAATTCAATTAATTCTTCATTGATGTAGAAGGGAAAGAGCATATGTAATAAAGAAAACAAAATTTAATTAATTACGAAAAAAAATCTACAAAAATCTTAAGCAATAATTAAAATTTTTCAAATGAATTGTGAAGGTAATTTATCTTGTAACTTGAGTACATTTAAATTTCATAATTAACCCATTAGTTTACAGATAATTTTGTTAATTTAAATCGTTAATCAAGCTGATTTTTACAGGTTTATTTTAAGAAATTTACATATTTATATAAAATACATTGTAACAATCACTGTCTGATAATTTTAGCCCAAAATATTTAGAAATAAATGTTTAATGGAATTCAATGTTTAAAAAAATAATTCAAATATGATTCGTTTTAAATGATAATTGGCTAGAAAATTCCGTTAATCATATTTCATTCGTCTCTAACCAATTATCGTACAGATAATATTTAACAATGATTGGTTGGTGTTATGTTTATCGAAACGTTGATTGGTTAGAGACTAATTCAAATTTGATTGATAGTGTATTCTCAAACTAATCATCCTTTAGAATTAATTATATTTGAATTATCCTCTAACCAAATTCAAGTTAGATAAACACAAAACTAACCAATCATTGTGAAGTATTATATACATGATAATTGTTCACAGAATAACTCAAATGTCAGTAAAAAAAAAAGTTTCTAACCAATCGTCGTCTTTAGAGTTAATCATATCTGAATTATTATTCTCTAACCAGTCATTATGTAGATAATACTTCAAAGTGATTGGTTGATATTACTTTTATCTGATCTGTGATTGGTTAGGTGTTCATTCAAGTATAATTGATCTAAAGAATGATCGGTTAGCAAATTTAATCAACAAACGTTGAGAATCAATCATATTTAAATTATTTTGATTAATTTTAAACAGTATTCCGCAATGATTGGTTAGCGTTATGTTTATCCCAATGGTGATTGGTTAAAAAAAATAATTCAAATTCGATTTAATTCTAAACGATAATTTGTTCGAAAACTCATTGAATTAGCTTTGATAATTAATCATATTTGAAATTATCTTTTAGCCAATCATCGTTTAGATAACCTTAACCTCAACCTTATTTAAATTTGACATCTTACATAAATTTCGGGAGACGACGTATGTACTGTACTGTACTGTACTGTACTGTACGTTTTAAGCGCATTAGTTATATAATAATTTGACCAATAAAAATATAAATATTTTAAACTATTGTGCAAAAAAATCTTTGAATAAAATGACGAATAAATTCATAATTGTATGCATTTTATTCTCAATTTAGATATGACAAATCCTTTTGTAAAAGATTATCTCTTACAATTAACCATTGCTCAAATAGATTTTTAATTAGGAAATTAGGCAAACTCATTTGTAGAATTGTTAGAAATTTTCTAAATTTAGTAGAAACTTTTGATGTATTTTTAACATCATTTGTTACTCTGACCTTAAAAGGTCAAACCTTAGGTCAAAGTTTCAACGTTCCATATATATATAACATAACATTTTACGAATGGTTAATTATTAATAAAAGTAGTTTTATAGTGAATAACTCTGTATAATATACTGTAATTAGTTTAGTTACTTCTAAAAGGAATGATATTGTTTGTCGTGTACATGTATTGAATTTTATTGCAAAAGTTTTTATGTTTAATGTCAAAGTTCCATAGCAGATAATGGTTAATGCTTACTTATATATATAAATTTATTTTAGAAATTATTTTTACAATTTCTATTAAAATCGTACTGAATAAATTATGTTTTTCGGCTAAATTTATATGCAGTAGTTTATTTTAACTTGCGTATTAAAAAATTATAAGCAAAATTTACGAATTATTATGCAAATAAGCGCTCGTGTTGAAAAGCAACCTTTGTTTCTAGTCATAGTTAATTATTACTCTATAAAAAATGTTAGAAACGTGTAATTTTAAAATAAATTTTTAGATATTTTTTAAAATTTCTTCTACTTTTTTCATGTTTAGCATTATAAGAAGTGAAGAAAATGGTCAAATACCGCTAGAAAAGTCTATTTTCTACAATAAATATATAATAAATTTTAGAAATGTACTGTACGTACATTCTAGAATAAAAGCATGTTCTAGAATAAATGTAAATTTTCTTAAATTTTTCGCATATTAAACAATATAAAAAAATTCAAGTGTATATTATAGAATTTTAAAAAAATGATCCTAGAAAGTATAATCTAGAATGTAAAAAAATATGTTTTAGGACGAAAAACATAAGAAATTCTAGAAAATAACAGTGTTTTAGAGAAAAAAATTGTTTTGGAATTAAAATTAAAATACATTTTTCGAAAATTTAAATTTATAAAGCACATTCTAGAAAAACATGATAAATACTAAAAAAGTATGTTCTAGAATATAGATTAAGTAAAAAATTGATTCTAGAAAAATACATTTTCTCGAGTAAATAAAAAAGTTTACATGATTTGATATACTAATTATATATTTTATCACACTAAAAACAGCACACTAGCATAAACACTTAGACCTTTTACACACATAAATACACAAGAAATATATTTTCCATACACACAACTTGTTTTTTATCTCTATTTTTCTAGTAGTGTTTTTTTATTTATTCCTTTATACAGTTAAGTTCAAAATTAAATTTTTTTTAGCTTATCCGTGTGTGTGGCTGTATGTGCGTGTGCGTGTATGCATGTGGATAAAGTTCATCGCTTGTTTGATTTCCATATTTAGCCAATGCTAACCTCCTCACGTCTATTGGAAAACAGCTTGGGAGTTGAAAGGTAGCGATGCGAGTCCGATTATGCAAACATGTCTCAGATTAAATGACAAAAGAAGCTTAGAAAGATGTGAAGCAACAGAAATCGTATAAAACAGCTTCAACCTTATAAGCAAATACACTCAACCAAGCTTGAAAATAAAATAATTGATTCGTATATTGGATCCCTATTCTCAAAATTCTTTTAATTAATTTTTTATATTATTAAATAAATCAATTTTAAGTGGAATTCTGGTTTTAAATATACATAAAATTTGTCTAAAATATATATATATATATATAATTAA
>NW_019384293.1:801876-810352 GCF_000671375.1 Centruroides sculpturatus | reverse complement strand
AGAATAAATATAAAAACTGCTAGAGGAAGATGTAGAGTAAGTGCTTCAAAGAAAACAAAGATAAAAAAAAACTAAAAAATACAGCAGAATCATCTAAAACTAAACGAATTAACTAGAATTTTATGTGGTGTTTTGTATGTGAAGCTCACATATAGTAGATATAAATTATGATCTCATCCTCATCTAAAAAATAATCTAATTAATCTTATAAGTAATTGTTTCAACTTTTATTAAAAGCTAATAAATATTTAAAAAAAATAAATCTCATAAAACTACAGTACATTACGAATCACACCTTTAAATAAAGAAAAATAATACTTTAACAACAATGTAATACTTCAATAACATATTTTCGAAGATTGCTGAAACATTGATGGTGTTTTTTGAAGGATCATTTTTAAAAGATGGATTGAAACAATTTGTTCTAATGCAAGCTGTAAAACATTAAATCTTTCTAAAATTTTAACTTAAAATTATTTAGATGAGTGGTAAAAGATGGTGGAAATGAAGAAGTTATTGGATAAATCTCATCTGTTTTCATGATTGATCACCGTCGGATGAGGATAAAAGATGAGGAAAGCTTTAAATCTGATGATGACGATTTTTTATTTGTTTTCTTTTTCATTCTTACGTTCCAGTCTCTTGTCATCTTCATCTTTTATACTATTTTCATTCTCATCTTTATTTCTAACTTTACCTGCAATCACTTTTTAACATCATGATATTTAAAAGTTTATCATCCATCATCTTTACATCCTCAACTTCTATTCTTCTTTCTTTTTTATTTTCTTTCTTCTTTTCAACTTCATCTTATATCATCTTTACATCTTCATTTATTTTTTTCATCTTCTTTTGCCTTTTTAACATCATCATTCACGTTCTTTCTAACATTTTCCATCTCTATTTTCGAACCTCTTTCCAAAGTTACCTTCAGCCATTTACTAACTTTATCACTACACTCTTCTCTTTTACATCTTTCACCATCTTTACATTTTCACCTACCTTACTTTTTAATTCTCTTTAAATCTCATTTCGCGATCAAACAACAGGGAATCTAATCTTTAATTCCCTTAAAAATTTATCTTTCAAGAAGAATTCCTTTAATTTATAAAGATATTTATACAATATTAAAGAACTTAAATACATCAATTATTTGACTTACATAATATTACGTTATCTAAAAATTACATAAGTCACGAAATAATCGAATCACTTGTCGGGTTTTAACATCATTTTACTGTCAGCAAATAATGATTCTTGTAAAATAAAAAAAATATATATATAAAAAAAACCTAACAAAATATTCTAAAAAAAACCAAAATGACAAATCGACACATCCTCTGCTGACTTACAATTTATTATCTTTGTGATCTTTTTCAGAATAATAATAATAATAATAATATTTAAAAAAAAATAGCTGTTTTTTGGATTTGTAAATTTATTTCTTCTTCTAGTTTTATTTGAATTTTTCAATTTAAAATTAAAAAAAAAATCTCGAAATAATTTTATAAATCTTATTAAAAGTTGATATAATTTGTGAATTTTCTTTGAATTTTTTTCTAGTGTTTAACTTTTAGAATGCATTAGTGTGTTTGCTTTCTTGAAAAAAGAAAGTTAACTTTACTTTTTCCATTTACAGCACGACTGGTTTTTTTTATTATTAAAATTTATATTTTTTAAATAAATTTTATGTATATTTATATAGATCAAATCTTCTCTATCTTAAATGACATTTTCTAAATATTTTCAGTAGATAGAAATTGTTTATTATCTAAACTTTTCTCTAAATTAAACTGTAAATAATATTTTCGGGTAATATATTTATTACAATATATTAAATAAATTTTAAAATAATAATTATTAACCATTTTTTTTTACAATGAACATAAATCGTTCTTTGCTATATATGCTTGATATAAAGTTTAAATAATGTTTTAATGATGATTGGTTGGCGTTATGCGTATCTAAACGATGATTGGTTAGAAAGTAATTCAATTAATTCTTCATTGATGTAGAAGGGAAAGAGCATATGTAATAAAGAAAACAAAATTTAATTAATTACGAAAAAAAATCTACAAAAATCTTAAGCAATAATTAAAATTTTTCAAATGAATTGTGAAGGTAATTTATCTTGTAACTTGAGTACATTTAAATTTCATAATTAACCCATTAGTTTACAGATAATTTTGTTAATTTAAATCGTTAATCAAGCTGATTTTTACAGGTTTATTTTAAGAAATTTACATATTTATATAAAATACATTGTAACAATCACTGTCTGATAATTTTAGCCCAAAATATTTAGAAATAAATGTTTAATGGAATTCAATGTTTAAAAAAATAATTCAAATATGATTCGTTTTAAATGATAATTGGCTAGAAAATTCCGTTAATCATATTTCATTCGTCTCTAACCAATTATCGTACAGATAATATTTAACAATGATTGGTTGGTGTTATGTTTATCGAAACGTTGATTGGTTAGAGACTAATTCAAATTTGATTGATAGTGTATTCTCAAACTAATCATCCTTTAGAATTAATTATATTTGAATTATCCTCTAACCAAATTCAAGTTAGATAAACACAAAACTAACCAATCATTGTGAAGTATTATATACATGATAATTGTTCATAGAATAACTCAAATGTCAGTAAAAAAAAAAGTTTCTAACCAGTCGTCGTCTTTAGAGTTAATCATATCTGAATTATTATTCTCTAACCAGTCATTATGTAGATAATACTTCAAAGTGATTGGTTGATATTACTTTTATCTGATCTGTGATTGGTTAGGTGTTCATTCAAGTATAATTGATCTAAAGAATGATCGGTTAGCAAATTTAATCAACAAACGTTGAGAATCAATCATATTTAAATTATTTTGATTAATTTTAAACAGTATTCCGCAATGATTGGTTAGCGTTATGTTTATCCCAATGGTGATTGGTTAAAAAAAATAATTCAAATTCGATTTAATTCTAAACGATAATTTGTTCGAAAACTCATTGAATTAGCTTTGATAATTAATCATATTTGAAATTATCTTTTAGCCAATCATCGTTTAGATAACCTTAACCTCAACCTTATTTAAATTTGACATCTTACATAAATTTCGGGAGACGACGTATGTACTGTACTGTACTGTACTGTACTGTACGTTTTAAGCGCATTAGTTATATAATAATTTGACCAATAAAAATATAAATATTTTAAACTATTGTGCAAAAAAATCTTTGAATAAAATGACGAATAAATTCATAATTGTATGCATTTTATTCTCAATTTAGATATGACAAATCCTTTTGTAAAAGATTATCTCTTACAATTAACCATTGCTCAAATAGATTTTTAATTAGGAAATTAGGCAAACTCATTTGTAGAATTGTTAGAAATTTTCTAAATTTAGTAGAAACTTTTGATGTATTTTTAACATCATTTGTTACTCTGACCTTAAAAGGTCAAACCTTAGGTCAAAGTTTCAACGTTCCATATATATATAACATAACATTTTACGAATGGTTAATTATTAATAAAAGTAGTTTTATAGTGAATAACTCTGTATAATATACTGTAATTAGTTTAGTTACTTCTAAAAGGAATGATATTGTTTGTCGTGTACATGTATTGAATTTTATTGCAAAAGTTTTTATGTTTAATGTCAAAGTTCCATAGCAGATAATGGTTAATGCTTACTTATATATATAAATTTATTTTAGAAATTATTTTTACAATTTCTATTAAAATCGTACTGAATAAATTATGTTTTTCGGCTAAATTTATATGCAGTAGTTTATTTTAACTTGCGTATTAAAAAATTATAAGCAAAATTTACGAATTATTATGCAAATAAGCGCTCGTGTTGAAAAGCAACCTTTGTTTCTAGTCATAGTTAATTATTACTCTATAAAAAATGTTAGAAACGTGTAATTTTAAAATAAATTTTTAGATATTTTTTAAAATTTCTTCTACTTTTTTCATGTTTAGCATTATAAGAAGTGAAGAAAATGGTCAAATACCGCTAGAAAAGTCTATTTTCTACAATAAATATATAATAAATTTTAGAAATGTACTGTACGTACATTCTAGAATAAAAACATGTTCTAGAATAAATGTAAATTTTCTTAAATTTTTCGCATATTAAACAATATAAAAAAATTCAAGTGTATATTATAGAATTTTAAAAAAATGATCCTAGAAAGTATAATCTAGAATGTAAAAAAATATGTTTTAGGACGAAAAACATAAGAAATTCTAGAAAATAACAGTGTTTTAGAGAAAAAAATTGTTTTGGAATTAAAATTAAAATACATTTTTCGAAAATTTAAATTTATAAAGCACATTCTAGAAAAACATGATAAATACTAAAAAAGTATGTTCTAGAATATAGATTAAGTAAAAAATTGATTCTAGAAAAATACATTTTCTCGAGTAAATAAAAAAGTTTACATGATTTGATATACTAATTATATATTTTATCACACTAAAAACAGCACACTAGCATAAACACTTAGACCTTTTACACACATAAATACACAAGAAATATATTTTCCATACACACAACTTGTTTTTTATCTCTATTTTTCTAGTAGTGTTTTTTTATTTATTCCTTTATACAGTTAAGTTCAAAATTAAATTTTTTTTAGCTTATCCGTGTGTGTGGCTGTATGTGCGTGTGCGTGTATGCATGTGGATAAAGTTCATCGCTTGTTTGATTTCCATATTTAGCCAATGCTAACCTCCTCACGTCTATTGGAAAACAGCTTGGGAGTTGAAAGGTAGCGATGCGAGTCCGATTATGCAAACATGTCTCAGATTAAATGACAAAAGAAGCTTAGAAAGATGTGAAGCAACAGAAATCGTATAAAACAGCTTCAACCTTATAAGCAAATACACTCAACCAAGCTTGAAAATAAAATAATTGATTCGTATATTGGATCCCTATTCTCAAAATTCTTTTAATTAATTTTTTATATTATTAAATAAATCAATTTTAAGTGGAATTCTGGTTTTAAATATACATAAAATTTGTCTAAAATATATATATATATATAATTAATTGCTGGGAAATGTTAGTATAATATGTCATATTGTTAATTATTACTGTAGCATGAATGGGATATTATATATTATTCTAATATTCTATTCATCAATGTAGAAAGAATTATCTAATACACTTAATCAAACTTTTCTAGAATTTTTTTTTCCTTTTTCTTGTATTAAAGAAAATCGTTCTTGGTCACGTAGTGGTAATATATTATATTAAAAAAATTTATTTTTTCATATTTTATTTCTTGATTTTTTTTAAATTTATTAACTTGAAGTCGATATTGATAGCTGTTACTGATTTAATTGTTCACTTATTAAATTAAGTGAAGAGAATTTGATAAATTTTATTTTATTCTAGATTAGTAAAATTCTTTAGTTCTGTACAATCTTGAATATCTGTTGTTATAGAATTTATAGATGTTTAATATTCTGAAAAATATTTAATTTGTGTTCGGTTTTTCTACTTTTATAAGCTTGAACATTTAGATATAATTTTAAAAAAAATCTTAAACTGTATCATAAAAACGTTCTAGAATTAATCTTGAACATATTTATATTAAAAAGAACATAAGCTGGAGATTATATTATTTTATTTAATCTTTTGTAAACTGAACTTATTTGTGATTTTATTTCTTTTATGGAAGGGAAAAGATGAGTCTGAAAAAAACGAAAATAATAATAAGCATGCATTGAAAACCAAAAAAAAAAAATAATAACGTATCTAAAAAGCCTGTAGTATTTTTTATTTATTTGAATTTAGTAGAAGATAGTAGAAAGTACATAAATACCATTTGATAAAAGATTAATAAGTCAAAGATCGTTAGAGGAAAGCCAAAAACATCCTGTTAAGATCCACCTTTTCTTTTTCTATTTTCTACACAAAGAATTACTTTTTCAAATCGATTTAACTGCCTTTTTTCCCCTCTTTCCTTCTTATTTTTCTTAAGTAGACAGAAAGAAACACATATTATTATTATTATTATTATTATTATTATTATTATTATTATTATCTTCCCCTTCAAAAAAAAATAATAATAATATATAAGCCTATACTAATAAAAATTTGTTGAAAAAATTCATTAAATAATACATTTATTTGATTACATTTAATGAATCTAAATTGGTGCAAAGGCAGAAAATTAAAGTGATTTTGCTAATTACTAACAATGAATAAGATTATGACACGCAGTATACTAATTTAGTTTGTATTGTTAAATGTTCACGCTTAACTTGTCTCTTCTAATCTTTTACAAAATAAAAGATCATTTATATTTTTATCTTCTATACCTTTTATATTATATTTATCTTACTTAAGTCACTAGTTACTGTGTTATTTATTAAAATAAAAGTAAGTTTAACTGACTAAGAACATTATATATTGAGTAATTTAATAATGTCGTTCATTGTCCTTTGAGTGGACATTTGATAATCGTAATGATGTTCAAATCTTGCCACTTGCCTATCTTCATTACTAAATTTTATCGATTATTTTATACCCTTGAGTATAAGGTAAAATTATACCATTTTAATGATTATAAATATTTATTCTTGTATATTATAATTTTGGATATTTAAANTATATATATATTATACTATTGTTTATAAATTGACAAGAAATTAAATTTTGTCTTCCTTATAAGCCGTTATACTTTATACATATTGGTATAAGTGCCAAATTATTTTATATTTTTAGGTGAAATTATTCATAAAATAGAATTAAAATGTTACTTCTTTGCTTTTTTTAGATGTTTGGTGCTCTATTTAAAATCTTTCTATACATTTAAGTGGTTACTTTATGATTTCTATATATTTTTATTAATATAAAATTAACTTTATCGTATTTTTAGAATATTATTTTTGCTTAAATTCGAGTGAATTGCCTCTTAAAGTAAAATATTGCTTGCTGTATTTGTATACATTATCATAAGATGTTATTGATGCCAAGTGTATGTTCTATTTTTATGCTGAGAATGTTTGAAGAATTTTTGAATTTTTATTTAGATTATTCAAATATTAGAATCAAATTTTTGTAATAAATATTATCTATATATTACTTCTTGGCCTTTCTTTTTGAGAAATTTTGTTTTTAACTTGCATTCTCGAAAGAATTTCTTAGCAAAGTGATGCTTGGATACTCTGTGATTCCTACCCTCTTATAATTATTATACAAATATTTGAACTCTTAATTTATTCGTTTTTTAGCATAATTATTTCGTTAAATTTAATTAAGTTAGTTCCAGGATAAAAATATAATTTACTTTAGGCTACTTGTTTATAGACTATTATCATGAGATGGTATTAATGAGAAGTATATATTCTATATTTATATTATAAATATTTGAAGAATATAAATTTTCAATATTTAAATACATTATTCAGATATTGGAATAACGATTTCGTAATGAAATATTATCTAAACATCATTTATTTTTTCAGAAATTTTGTTTCTTTGAAAGACTTTCATACTTCAAGATTTAATGCATTTCCCTAATACTCTATGTATCTCAAACTTTTTAAATTATTATTAAAACTTTAATATATTCATTTTTAGTAATTTAGTATTATTTTTAGACTAAGTATAAGTCTATATTTCTCTACATTATAATAAGATATTATAGAAATCAACCACTTCAAACATGCTTTGAAAATGCTAATATTTGAAAAATATTCTACGAATATTTGACGTATGTTCGCATTTTTTACATACTATTGAGTGTTTTTAGATCGAATACATAGAGATAAGAATAAAATTTACCCAAAGAAATAGTATCTGAATATTCTTGACCATTTTATAGAGAAGTTCGTGCTAAATTTATTCTTCTGGAAGTCTTTCTATACTTCTAATTAATTTAATTACTATTGTTTCTGCGTTAATTTTCTGTAAAATTTAAAAAAATATAGGCAAACACAGTGACTTATAATAATAAAATTCTATAGATACCAAGTATATATTCTATATCCAAACAACGAATATTTGAAAAATATACGAATTTTTATATATTTTTGAGTGTTATTAGATAGAATGCATAGGGCTTAAAATAAAATTTACTTAAATCTAAGAAGAATTATGTAAATAATCTTTTCCTTTTTTGGCCATATTGTCGAAAAGTTTGATGCAGAATTTATTTTCTTCTGAAGAAAAGTTTCTATACCTCCTCCAAGTAATATGATATTTGGTTACCCTTTGTGGTACCCATGGCCATTTTTTTTTACTTGGCAATATGATAACTTTAACCTTCTTTCGATACATAATCTACTCGTAATTCACTTGTTTATGTGCACCCAATAGTAAATCTATTGTTTTATCAAGTAGGCATTTATCAGTTTTGATAGTTTTATATCCAATATTTTTATCAATAGAATTTATTTATTTCTATTATTTTCTTGGATAATATGATGTTGTAAAAAAAAATATATATATAAATTTATT
>NW_019384293.1:763768-801587 GCF_000671375.1 Centruroides sculpturatus | reverse complement strand
AACACGAGATGTATATATAGATCTATACAAAAGTTTAAATTAGATTCGTAAGGTATTAAATATAAAAAATATCCAATAAATATTCGTTTGTATTTACATCTGTGATAAATAATGAATATTTTTAGTAGATATTTATTAATTTTCTTAAATTTTATTATGAATATCTATTAAAAATACAATAAATATAAATAAGAATATTCAGTAAATTTTTATAAATATTTAGTAATATCCTTAATAGATACACATATATATATTTAGTGAATATAGATGAATATATAGTGAATAGTCTTATGAATAAATAATAAAAATCTGATTTAATTTTTGCTTTACATATAAATTATTCATCGAGATGAGGAATAAAAATTTTCTAAATATATTTACTTATATTAATTACAATTGAAAGTAAAATGGATATTCAGTAAATAAACACCTAAATATTCATTCTTATGTAAATTTTATTTAATTAAAATTTTAATTTATTACTTGTAGTTTAAAGTTTATTTATATTAATTATAATTGAAAATAAAAAAAATGGATATTTAGTAAATATTCTTCTAATTATTCATTTTGATATAAATAAAATTTGTATAGACTTGAATTGTATAAGTAAATAATAAATTACAATTATAATTAAATAAAATTTATATGAAATAAATAATTAGAAGAATATTTACTGAATATTCACTTTTATTTTTAATTATAATTAATATAAGTAAATATTAGAAAGAATTTTTCTTCTGAATCTCGATGAATAATTTATAAATAAGGCATGAATTAAATCAAATTTTTATTCTCTATACATAAGACTATTCACTATATATTCATTTATATTCACTAAATATATAAACGTAATGAATATAAATATATTTTTCGCATATGTATATAGATATTAAATTTCAATATAGATAAGCTATACAAGAGAATATTTAACGAATATTCTTTTATAGTTTAATTTATATATTGAAAATTTTAATGCATAAACGAATAAATAAAAATTAAGCATTTTTAATTATTAATTTTACAAATTATCTTTCCATTTGATCGATAAGAATACATAAATTATATTTTAGTTTACACAATTAAGAGTTGAAATCTCGAAAAATACAGTTTAATAAATTCGAATTTTAAATTATTTGTATTCAAATATTTAGAAAGAATTTTTAAAAAATAGAAAAGACATTAAAATTTTCCTTCGTTACTATTTAGATTTTTATTTTTATTTCAAAATTTTTAACCTAAATTTAAGGCGGAATTTAGTATTTAGTATGCATATTATACAGAACTTCCCCTTTTACTAGAAACAATCATTGTTATCATTATTTTTACGGAAATTTTCTGATTTCATATTTCCTATTTTCGTGATGTACTATTTCTAGAAATTTTCAACTTTAAATTTTTATTTTTATTTTTTATTTTATCAAAAATTTTACTTTAAATTCCTTTTCCTCTAACATTTAACATATTGAAGTTTATCGTTAATGTATGGCAATTTAACACGTTAATTCTATAAAATTTTCGCGTTCAACGAGGATATATTGAGCATATAAACATGTTTAACATTATTTTTTAATGCATTAACATTAAATTAGTGTGACTATTATAAATAAAACTATAAAAATCTCTATTTAAAAACACAATTAATTTTACTAAATTATGTTATAATGTAACTTAAATTTTCGCGAATAATTCATAAATTATTTAATTTTCAGTAATTTTTTTAATAAAATAAAACTTATAACAGTTTAATTGAACTTGATTTTAAATAATAATTATTATTTTTGTTAAAAATTTTGCTTTAAATTTTTTTTTCTTTAGTATTTAACATGTTATTTTATAGCATTTTAATGTGTTAATTCGACGAAATTTTCGCGTTCAATATGTTTATATTAAACATGAAAATATCATTGACATTGTGTTCAACGTAGTGACATTAAATTTGTGTGATTACTATGAATAAAATTCTAAAAAATCACCACTTGAAAAACATAATCGATTTTATTAAATTATGTGATAATGTTACTTAAATATTTCTGAATAATTGATAAAAATTGATTAAATTTTGAGAATCATTTTATTAAAACGAAAAAATCTTAAGTAATTTAATCATGTTTAATTATTAAATTCTGTTGTTATTATTTTGTTTTTCTGTTAAATGCTATTTTTCTATTATTTCTATATTAAATTTGAACACGACTGTAGCATTTTAACACGCTAATTTTAAGAAATTTGATGTTCAATGTAAATATATTAAACACGAAAATGTTTTTACTGTTATGTTAAATACATTAGTGTTAAATACATGTGAATATAATGAATAAAACTGTAAAAATCACTACTTAAAAAATAATCGATTGTTAAGATAATGTTACACGAATATTCGTAAATAATTAATAAAAATTGATTAAATTCTGGTGATTTTTTATTATAAAATACAGTCCTAGCAATTTAATCGAATTCGATTTTATAATTATATTATTTTGTAATCGAAATTTCTATTTAAACTTCAATTTTTCTAACAATTAACATTGAACTTTATCATTAATATAAAGAACGTAAACATGCAAATTTCACGAGATTTATATGTTAAATGTGAAAATATTGAAGTCGAAGACAGATTTAACATTATGTTCATCATGAATAGTAAATCGGTGAGAATATTATGAATAAAATTTTAAAAAATTCATCACTTAAAAAATATATATAATTGATTTTATTAAATTGTATGATAACGTTACTCGAATATTCGTGAATAATTGATGAAAAGTTATTAAATTTGTATAAAGATTTTTTTTTAATATAATAAAAATTTTAACAGTATACTTTAGTTAAATTTTAAAATTTTAATATTAATATTATTATTTTTGTCAAATATTTTGCTTTAAATAACTTTTTTCTTTGGCATTTAACATATTACAGAGCATTTTAATGCATTAATTCTTCAGAAGTTCGTGTTCAATATATTCACATTGAACATAAAAATATACTTTACATTATGTTCAACAATAGTGATATTAAATTTGTGTAAATTTTATGAATAAAATTCTAAAACTCCACTTAAAATATATATATATATAATCGATTTTATTAAATGGCATGATAATGTTATTCGAATATTCGTGAATAATTGATAAAATTGATTAAACTTCAAGAGAATATTTAATAAAATAAAAATCTTAACAGTTTAATTGAGTTAAATTTTAAATTATTATTTTCTTTTTCAAAAAGTTTGCGCTAAATTCCTTTTGCTTTAGCATTTAACACACTAAATAGTATTTTAATACGCTAATTCTACGAAATTTTCGTGTTCAATATATTCACATTGATCATGAAAATATACTTAACACTATGTTCAACGTAGTGACATTAAATTTATGTGACTTTTATGAATAAAACTGTAAAAAAATTTCCACTGAAAAATATATAATCGATTTTATTAAATTGTGTGATAACGTTACTCGAATATTCGTGAATAATTGATAAAATTGATTAAATTCAAGAATTTTTTATATTATTATAAAAAATAATAAAAATCCTGGCAATTTAATCGAGTTCGATTTAAAAATTTTATTATACAACAACACGCATTTTAAAATAACAGTTTCCTAAATCGAACTTTATTTTATTTTCAATGTTAAAACTACGTAATCAATCCTCCATATTTCTATTTAATAAAACATTTTATAAATATGAAAAAAATCTATATATTTTCTATTTTAAAAATTCACTTTTATGTCAATAACATGCACAAAGAATATTTTTTTGTTTTTTTTATATANATAAATTTAATTTTTAATATTTTTACACCGTTTTTGTTCTTAATTTTTGCTTTTTTTTTGCTCTTTTAAACGTTTTTATTTTACGTTTAATTAAAAATACAATATTTAGTATTGTTTCTGAGTCTTGTGTGTAACGTGTTTAGATTGTTTAGTTACGTAACAATACAAAAAACGTAAGAAAATACAAATGGGAAAAAGTATAACAAATTAAGAAATGTATTGTTTTATTCTTAATTGTTTTGTATTGTTTCTTATTTACTCATTTTTTGCATGATTTTTTTTGAAATTTTTATATTGTTTACTAACTTTATGTAGATTATGTTTCATATATTTAAGAAACAAAGTAGTTGTTAATTTATTTTATTTTCTCATATTATTAATCATTTTCATAGTGTTGTATATACTATATTTAGAGTCTAGTATTAACTAACAATGTAAAATCTACGAAAAAAACACAATACAAAATTTTTGTTTTGTTTCTTAATTTACTATATTGTTTTTTATTTTATTATTTTTAATTTTTACTACGTTTTAGTGTTTTTTTAGATTTACTTTCTCAGTTTTATAAAGTCTGGTACAGTACATTGTACTTAGATTATATTGTTTGTTAACAATATAAAAATCTAAAAACCTTAAAAACGAAGTAAAAAACAATAAAAGTTTCTTAGTTTATGGTATTATTTTTTTATTTGCTTATTTATTTACTTAAATTTTATATTATTTTTTACTACTACAGATTATATTAAATAACCCTAAGAAAATTAAATGTGAATCAATATAAATTTTCTTTTGTTTGTTTTTAACTTATTCGTTTATTCTATGATTCGTTTCCTATATTTATACATTGTTTCTTACTCTTTGGCACTATTATTTTATTGTTTATGATTATTGTTGTATATTGTTTACTGTATATTGTGATAATTGTTTCTGCTTCGATACATTATATTGTTGCTATTACAAATTTATATTGTTTCTGCACAATATAAAAATCTAAGGACTTTGTTAAAGAAATAAACAAACAAATTTCATGTTTTGCTTCTTAATTTTCTGCGTTATTTTCTATTTTATCATCTAATTATTTATATTTTTTCGTTAGTTTTATAAACTTCTCAACTTATTTTCATTATATATATTTTTTATTGCATACTTTACATATTTTCTTATATAATTTTTACTTTCTTACATACTAATTAGGTTATATTCTTGTATAATAATATAAAAGATGCAAGAAAAAAATCTCAATTTTTTGACGTGTTACAAAAATTCACTTTCGTAAATGGAAAAGTATTTAAATATATATTTTAAAATTACATTTTTATATATTAAAATGTCAAAATTTTCTAGAGAAACCATCTTGATTGAAATTATTACAAAACGTTATTAATAGATACTCTCTTAGAGAAATTAATTTAGTATGTCCCCGTTAGAAATGCTAAAGGCTAAATTTCAACCCCATTTCCTATTAAGAATACCTATTTTGATGTTACAAATCAGAAAACTTGGGATTTATTATTGATATAGATATTGAATAATCATGCCCGAAGCTCAAATTTTAGAATTTTTTTTTAAATTCAAAGTTTAAAATAAAAAGAATACAAGAAATTAAATTTTTTTCAACATTTTTATTATTATTATTTTTTTAATATATTTTTTCCCCTTATAAAATTTTTCTGGTTAATTTAATGGATAAGTATTATCGATTTCTTTCCCTCCCTCATCTCTCTCTCTCTCTCTCTCTCTCCTCCCCAGCTTCCACTCTGTTTTATTTTTTCTAAATTGCAAAGAAAGGGAGAAAAAATTTGAAAAAAAGAAAATTTTTTATTGATGATTAAAGAATATCTATTTGTAAGGTGATTAACGAATATCTATTTATATTTTGAGTAAAAAAAATCAAGTGATTTCTTTTTTTCTCCTGTGTAAAATAGCGATTTCTTTTTTGGTGATTAATTCGTAAGCTTGTATCATAATCTAGTGGTTAATTTGGTTAATAAATAAATAATATCTAAAGGTTAAAGTGTGTAATATATCGTAAATGTTTGGCATTTTATCGTAACCGAACCCACGCTTTAGAAATGGGGTTCAATTTCGACGTATTTGAACTGAATTTAAAGGGTAAACCCCTTTAAATTCAGCCAAACATTCAAACGTATTTTAAATTTTTAATTGCATTGTATTTTTATGTATTTTGAACTACATTATTCAAATTGCAAACCTCTATATTCCCACTGTCGTCCGTCTGTTCGTCCGTTCTTCCTTAATCTGAAGAAAGGAGTTAGTTAGATAAAAATCGAGACTCTATATTGAAAGTTTAGGGACTTGAGGCTCGATTAATTAACTACATACGAAATTCTGGTATAGACCGGAAATCACGTGATTTTTGAAATTATAATGTAATGGAATTTGTAGCCCGGTATTGTGATGATGTCACAATAACTCAATTTTAATTTAGATTAGAATTTATGGGTTAATTTCGTATTTAAACAATGGAATCTATATATAACGATATGGGTTCAATTCAACTCTAGTGTTGATCTTGTATTGGAATTGGGTTCGTTTTCTTGATATAAATCTTGATTTTCTTTTCATCCTAATGTAATTTGAACATATGTATGTCTAAAAGTAATATTCTAAAACTAAAAACCCATGTCATTTACATTTAAATGGAATCCTAACTTTAATTAGGTCGGTTCTCAATTAAAAATACGTTAACTAATGCTTTAATTGATGTTAAGTTCATATATAAAATAATAAAAGTTCGGTTTCTATTTAGAATAACAAGTCTCAGAGTAGTTCGAACTCAGGGTTAAACTTAACCTCTACAGAATAATGACACATGTAAAAGTGTGAAGTCATAAGCTATAGACTCATAGTGAAGAGTCTAAGAAGCAGCTTGTTTATCTTATGTGCAAATTTTGGTGCACTCGAACCCACATCTTAGGACGTGGGTTCGATTTTCATACTAAAGTTTAGCATCCATTTAAGCAGTTTACTTAATTATATAATAAATAAAATTTATTTTAATAATTTATAAACATTTTTAAGGTATTTATATATATAAAATACGTTTAAAACTTTACATATTTATCATTTTAAAATATTCAAAAAGGAATGTTTATTATGTAAAATGGCATAGAAAAATAGTAAATTTATAAGTATTGAACAGCGTGCAGGTTGCTATTTTGATACATTGTTGTATGGTAACAATGCAAATATCATATTTTTCTTTATTTATAAACAAATATTTTCTTCCTCAAGGTTAAAATGTTATATTTTTAAAAAGGAAATTGATCGTTTATTTGTATAACATTTAAATTTATTTGTAATTTAAATAAATTAAAATTGCTATTTAAGACATTGAAAACTTTAAATAATTTTTTAGAAACATAATAAAATTTTGTACTATGTTACTTAAATGTAATTCTGCTCACTGCTTTTTTGTATTGCTTAGAAGTAATAAACACTGTTCACTGTTCAATGTAAAAATTCTTTTGTTATGCGTTATGTTACTTTGAACAGTAAACTTAGAAGTAGTAAACCATATTCAGTTCTAAATAACAATACGAATCTTTCAGATTGAACAGTAGTGCTCTATACTTCTATCTAAAAAACCCTTCTGTATATGTTCAAAAGTAATGAACACTGTTTATTGCTTAATCTAAATGCTTATTATTCATTAAATTACTTAAAGTAAGGAATATCGTTTAAATTCAATCTAAAAAAACTCCAGCAACGAGTTGCGTAACTTTCCCGGTAAAAACATTAAAATTGCTTGTGGCGCTATATGTTACGAGATTTTTATTTTAAAACACTATTTATAATTATTATAAAATGGCCAAAAGCTAAATTTTGAGGGTAGAGATGAGTTTTGTAAATAATTGTAAATGCTAATAACGAGTAAAATATTTATTAAGTCCGATCCTATTTGAGATATGGCACATAATCCCTTCTATCTCCCCAGCCGTTCGACCTTTAACCTCCAAAATTTAACAGCATTAATCTCCCTAATACGCGAACCCCCTTGCAAAATTTCAAAAATTTTCGACGAAAGACACAAGAGTTATTAAGGTTGAAAGAAATGGGTGGACAAAATCCACACGTATAAAAAAAAACCGCGAATTTTTTTCGCATTTATCTATTTTATAAAGGTCTCTCGAGTTCTCATCTGTTATATATAACAGTTAACTTTAATATTTTTTAAAATATGAACATTTAAAAAAGCATTTTACAATTATATTTCTCTCACTTTTTAGACGATATCTAAAAAGAAATCAGCATGAACGAATTACTCTCCCTCGTGTTTTTAAGTTAAAAACGTATTCCTTCGTTGGTTATTCAGAATATTATAAAGTAGTACGTATCTAAAAAGATAAATCTTCGAAAAAATTCCTTGAAAACTTTTACATTCTCTGAGAAATTGATCTGAAGTACGAAATGATATTTGACACTGTTGTAATTCCTTTTAAAAAATAGCTAGAAAGCTACTTGATACTGTACTAAAAAGTGTACGAAATAAAAGAATTTTTGCTATTTTTTTTATTATTATTTTTAACTAAAGGCTTATATATAAGCTTTTAAATAAAGTCTACTTTCATTATAACCCATTACTTCACTAGAAATCTTTTAATATAAAGAAGAATGCCATACCCTTAAAAGTAGTAATACTTATACCACTATAAAAAGTATATTTATTAGTTTTAAAATATTATTTTTGCTTCGAGTTTCTAAAAAATAGTTAAATAAACTTGATTTTTTAAAAATATTTTTAATACAGTACATTTAAATAATTATTTTAAACCTTTATATAATCACCTTAATTGCTTCTTTGTATTGCTACTGAAAATTGGAGGATGTAGATTTACTTCTGGATGTTTTTAGATGATTTTTTAAGCTAATAAACAGTAAAAAAATTTATTAAATTCGTGATTTTTTATAGATTATTAATACAATAACATGATTTTTTGGAATTTATATCAATATAGTAGCCTTTAATCTGTCATAAACGTATTTTCTGTTTCATTGTATTTGTGCTGAATATTAAACGAAGTGGGTTTTCTTTTAAGGGCTTTTAGATGATTTTTAGAAAATAAATTAAAAGAAAATTAAGCAATTTTACTTTCTAAAATTAATTTGATTCTGAACACAAAGAATATGCCCTTCTAACAGTCCCTAAATACTGTTGAAAGTGTAATTTCTTTGTGTTTTTGGATGATTTTTAGAAGTAAATTAAATTTCTTAAAATACTTTTAATTTCTAAAAAATTAAATTAAATATTTTAAAATTTTTCAATACAATAAACTTGATTTTTTTTTACAAGTTTATAATATACACAACAGCACTTAAAAGCATTCTCTTCAGTCTTAGCGTTAACCCTTTAAATGCTATTTATTCGATTCTATCATTGTTTTTAAAAATGGAAATGATTAGTGTTTTTAGAAGGAAAATAAGTAAATTAGCTTAGAATATCTTTTATTAATATTTTAGAAACAAAATTGACATGATTTTTGAGACTTTCGTGTTGTAAAACCAGTCTTTTAGAGTTATATACTATATATATATATACAATCATTGGATACTCAGTTCCATTGAAGATTATATATTTCTGGGTGTTTTTAGATGAATTTTTAGAATCGAAGTAAATTAGTTATATTAGAATGTCGTTGGAAAATAAAATTTAAAGTAAGTGTACGATTATTCACGCACCTAAATCCTTCCTTTTGCGTGACAAAACAGGTCAAGTCATAATAGACTTCTGGCGCCATCATTCTAGTCATAACAGACTTAGTTAAATCAATGTCACTGTGTTTGTATGACTCGGTTTGTTGGAGAAAATTTTTATCTTCATCTTTTCCAATAATGCGAAATAAAAAAAAAATAAATAAATAAATAATGTAGCAATAACAATAAATATAACAATAATAATAAATCTAAATTATTCCGGATATTTTTATTCCTTTTTTTAAAGGTAAATTTTGATTCGCTTTTCAAAGAAATGTCTGCTCATTCGATTGCATTTTTGGGTTTTTTGGTGAGGTGTTTTTCAATCAATTAGCGTTTCTGGGTGTTTTGGTAGGGAATTTTTTGAATCAATTAGAGTTTCTGGGTGTTTTGGTAGGGGTTTTGAATCAATCAGAGTTTCCAGGTGTTTTAGTAGGGAGTTTTTTGAATCAATTAGCGTTTCTGGATGTTTTGGTAGGGAATTTTTTGAATCAATTAGAGTTTCTGGGTGTTTTGGTAGGGGTTTTTTGAATTAATTAGAGTTTCTAGGTGTTTTGGTATAGGTTTTTTTTAATCAATTAGAGTTTATGGGTGTTTTGGTGGGATTTTTTTGAATCAATTAGAGTTTCTGGGTGTTTTGGTAGCGGTTTTTTGAATTAATTAGAGTTTCTGGGTGTTTTGGGGATTTTTTGAATCAATTAGCGTTTCTGGAATTTTTGGCAGGGTTTTTTTTGAATCAATTAGAGTTTCTAGGGTTTTTCTATGAGAGTTTTTTTGAACCAGTTGGAGTTTCTGGTGTTTTGGTGAGGATATTTGAATCAATTAGAATTTCTATAGAAAAACCTCATCATTTTGAAAAGATTTTTTAAACAGTTAGAGTTTCTGCAGGGTTTTTTTTTTACGAGATTTCTTGAGTCAATTAGTGTTTGTGGGTTTCTAGATGAGTTTTTTTCATAGAATCTACTAAAATATTTCCTTTGACGATGTGAAAAACATGAAAAACAGTGCTGTAATTTCTATGTTCTTATGTTTCTAATGAATTTAAATTGCAAGACATTTCTTTTAAAATTCAGAATAAAAAAAAGAAAATTACAAAACTATTCTGTTTTCTGAAAAAGTTTTATTTGTTTCATTTTGATGAAAACTTTTTCTGTTTTTATCAAAATGCGTTGCTCTATAAAAATAATTTCTAAAGAATTTACATATTTTGCTCTATAGAAATATTTTCTAAAGAATTTACATATTTTATATAGTTTTTAGAAAAATTTATTATGTATTTTTAAATATTTCTTTCTTATTAACGTAAAATTTGCTTCGAGCTTTCAAAAACTATTTGCTTATTCGATTAGATTTTTATGAGATTTTTAATTAACTGTAGATTTTTTAGACGAAATAGAATGTGAGGAAAGTATAAAAAATATGAAAACAATTTTATGTATTTTTTTATATATATATTCTTATATATCTCATTAAAAAACTTCTCGTATTTTTATATTTTTCTATAAAGTTATTCTCATAGGAATTTCTTTTTTTAAAAAAAAGCAAAGCAAATTGTTAGATAGATTTTCTAAAAAATCACAATTATAAAGATATAAAATTTCTATATAAATATTTCTAGAATTTTATATAGAAAAATACAAGAATTTTTTTAAAAAAATATATTTTCTAAAAAAACTCTCATAGATTTTTTAAAGAAAACCTTGCTGTATGTTATGATATTACTCTTTTAAGATAAAATTTTACTTCATTTTTCTAAAAACCTCACTTATTCGATTAGGTTTATTGAAAATTTGATGAGAGTTTACTGAATTAATAAAATATTTCTTCAAAACTTCGTGTTGTATACAAAAAAAAAATAATAATAAATAATATAATTGATTTTTCTGTTAATTTTCTTAATAAAAATGTATTATTTTCTCGTCAAAAAATCCTTTTTTTTTATTATAAATTTCAAGAAAATTTCTTTGATTTAAGTAAAAAAAATAACACTAAAACAATTGAGTAATGTTATTTACTTGGTTACACGTAAACTTTACTTTAATAACCATAAATAAAATTAAATTTTTTTGATATATATGTGTTTGGAGATTTTTTTTTTTTTTTTGAAAAAAATGTTAAAGAAATTTACTACAAGTAGATTATCCGATATCAAAATTGTATCCGTAATTTATCATTCCAGATAGTAAATGTAAGGTTGAGTGTTTCTATACTGTTATTGCTATGGTAACCGATAGTATATACACAAAGACACACACAACTTTTAGATATGACTATGTCTACTGATCCATGCAATCAATGTAACTATTTACTTCTATTATCGGATTGTATTATTTTTGTTTAAATATATCTTGTTTTTTTTAGAAAGTGACTCTAGCAATATTTATTGTATATAGACAGAGAATTATTTTATAAATACAGAGAAACTTTTCCTGTTAAGAAAAATAAATTACTAGCTGTTAAAACGTAATATTTAGCTTGATTTTTTTAATAATTAATTTGGTATTTTGTATTTGTATTGTTAGAACTTATATATAAACAAAAAAACCTACCTTAACGCCTTAATATACCTCACCCTACTGTTGTATTTATAAAAACTCAATAAATATTGAGGCATGTTATTATAGCTTTCTCTCCCATTAAGAAAAATAAATGATTAACATTTACAATATAATGTTTTACTGGTCTTTTTTTTTACACGTGTAATTTGGTATTTTGTATTCTAAACGCTATTTAATATATTTCCGTATTGTTAAGTTGAATTATTTCTATAATTTTCATACTTGTAATCCTCTACGATCGTAAATATTAAAAGTTTATTATCTATACAAACTATCTTGTATTAGAAATTGTAAATTTTCTAGTAAAATTTTCTGTGTTTTATCTTTAATTCTCTCACTTTCTATTCACTTGATGAATTTTTATTGTCCTATTATATATATATTTTTTGCATTTTATAAATTTAAACATTTCTAAAGGTATGTTTGCTTGTGTATTGTAGTTTTAAGCATTTTTAAAGTTATTATTACTTAGTTTATTATATTTTTTAAAGATTTTTTGGGGGGAGGAAATTATATTTTTTTAATCAATTTTATTAAGAAATAAGTTGATATACGAAAAGATATTTTTTTTCCTCCTTTAACTTTTTAGATGTGTTTCTTTTTTTCTAGACATTCCTATGGAGATTGGGTTCAGTATGCGATCGTGTTTACTACATTTCTATCTTTATATTGATATTTCGTGTTTTTGATTTGAATATCTCAAATTCTTACTACTCAAAATCTGGATTATTTTTTCTCTTTTTTTTAAGCTCTTATTATCTTGTATACATTCCTTAAATTCCCATTCAATCATACAAGAAAACATAAGTTTTTACTTATAATAACTTTAGATATTTATGATTTTTTTATGGAAAAAAATATATATATATTGTAAAATGTAATCCAGCATTTAAATCGATTTAATGGAATTAATAATATTCATTTTATTTTTAAACTTTTATTCATAAAAATGAGGGAAATGTATGAAGAAATTAGTGCTACACTCGTAAAGCGTTTATGGCGTTAAAAGCGCTAACACACAAAGTATATACAGTACAGTACATTGTACAGTACAATAGAAATATAATTAAGCTTGTAAGGATATTTACAATATAATTGAGTGTACAATTAATATATAATATAAGTACAGCTTACAACTTATAATTTGGAGAATAAGTTAATAAATAAATTACATTTGGAATAAATATAATTAGATTTAAATGTTTAATCTGTATACTACATTTGTAATCTCTCTGTAAATTATTCTCAGAATAATATAAATTTATCTGAATTTACTATTTATAGAAGGAATGTAATATAATTTAATAATATGTAAAACTACTATATTATATACTGTACATTATAATACAAAGATATGATTGTTTGGAACATACTAGAAACATATGAGAAGTATTCTAGTAATATACAAGCTATGACTATACTAGGAAAACCAATAGAAAAACACCAGGAACACTTTTTGTAGTGTTCCTACTATGTTAGTACACACTAAAACAGTAAAAAATGAATAATTGGAATGTATTAGAGTACACTAGTGCACACTACGGACAATATATAGCGCGTATTAGAGCTATACTAGAAAAGCCAACCTACTAGAAACACTTTGTGGTGCTTAAGCTTGTACCCGGTAACACAAAATGTTTATTAGGTACACGTTTAAGTACCACAAAGTGGATACTAGGAATGTACTAGGAGCAATTTTGCACACTAGACAGAGTACAAGATATATAATAGAACATACTAGGAAAAAAAACACTATTAAGACCTTACAAAGAGCATATTAGGAACACTAAAGCTACGTAATAAATAATACTAGAAAACAGGAACACACTAGGAACATATTAAGAATACCAAAGAATTCTTACATTATAATAGAAATGAGTGTTTCTAGATTAAATTTGAGCATAATTTATATAGAATAATCGCGTATAACATTTAATATTATTTTTAAAAGAAAAATTCTATTTATACCACATCAAAAACCAATCTTTTTTCTAATGTTTGCAGTCGGCTACACGATGCAGGATATACGATATAAATGGCAAAAGGGAGAAGATTCTGTTGGAATGTCAACAGAAGTCGAACTGCCACAGTTTAAGGTCAGAGGGCATCGACAAAGTTCAAAGGAAGTTCATCTCACAACAGGTAAATAAATAATAAAATAAATTAATTAAATCTTTAAATATCGATTTTTTTAAAAAATAATCTCGTTTGTTTAGAGACGTGATTTTAGAAGAAAAATCAAAAAAAGGAGGAAAAAAATCCTCTGTTTTTTTTGTAAAGTTGGGTTTTACAAATCTGTAATAAAAGACCATTTGTTAATTCTTTGTCCAAAATCTTTCTTTAATCTATCTTTTCTTTGAAAGGTANCGATAGTATATACACAAAGACACACACAACTTTTAGATATGACTATGTCTACTGATCCATGCAATCAATGTAACTATTTACTTCTATTATCGGATTGTATTATTTTTGTTTAAATATATCTTGTTTTTTTTAGAAAGTGACTCTAGCAATATTTATTGTATATAGACAGAGAATTATTTTATAAATACAGAGAAACTTTTCCTGTTAAGAAAAATAAATTACTAGCTGTTAAAACGTAATATTTAGCTTGATTTTTTTAATAATTAATTTGGTATTTTGTATTTGTATTGTTAGAACTTATATATAAACAAAAAAACCTACCTTAACGCCTTAATATACCTCACCCTACTGTTGTATTTATAAAAACTCAATAAATATTGAGGCATGTTATTATAGCTTTCTCTCCCATTAAGAAAAATAAATGATTAACATTTACAATATAATGTTTTACTGGTTTTTTTTTTTACACGTGTAATTTGGTATTTTGTATTCTAAACGCTATTTAATATATTTCCGTATTGTTAAGTTGAATTATTTCTATAATTTTCATACTTGTAATCCTCTACGATCGTAAATATTAAAAGTTTATTATCTATACAAACTATCTTGTATTAGAAATTGTAAATTTTCTAGTAAAATTTTCTGTGTTTTATCTTTAATTCTCTCACTTTCTATTCACTTGATGAATTTTTATTGTCCTATTATATATATATTTTTTGCATTTTATAAATTTAAACATTTCTAAAGGTATGTTTGCTTGTGTATTGTAGTTTTAAGCATTTTTAAAGTTATTCTTACTTAGTTTATTATATTTTTTAAAGATTTTTTGGGGGGAGGAAATTATATTTTTTTAATCAATTTTATTAAGAAATAAGTTGATATACGAAAAGATATTTTTTTTCCTCCTTTAACTTTTTAGATGTGTTTCTTTTTTTCTAGACATTCCTATGGAGATTGGGTTCAGTATGCGATCGTGTTTACTACATTTCTATCTTTATATTGATATTTCGTGTTTTTGATTTGAATATCTCAAATTCTTACTACTCAAAATCTGGATTATTTTTTCTCTTTTTTTTAAGCTCTTATTATCTTCTATACATTCCTTAAATTCCCATTCAATCATACAAGAAAACATAAGTTTTTACTTATAATAACTTTAGATATTTATGATTTTTTTATGGAAAAAAATATATATATATTTTTTTTCATTCTTTTGGATTTACGTAATAAAAATTTATAATAAATAATATCATTCATCAATCTGAAACGATTTTTTTGACACGTAAATTGTTTATCGTCTACATCGAGCTAAATTTATTGAAAGATAATTTTGTGGTCGCGAGAAAATGCTCTGGTGTGATGTATTTTTAATATCTAAAAACTACGAAAGCTAATTTTTTGGATATAAAATTATGTTGACGTGTTTTAAATAATTGTATGAAAATATGAATCAAGTTACTTTCCAATGCCATGTCCAAAAAGTCCAAAATTATATCTAAAAAAATGCATGTTCAAAAAATTCGAAATTGTGTTTTTGGGTGTGGAATATTTTTAGGTAATCCATGTTTAAAAAATCGAAACACTACAAACCAAAAAGATCTAAACACTGAATCCAAAAGGATCCAACACTGCATTCAAAGAATCCAACACTGCATTCAAAGAATCCAAAAACACTGCACCCAAAGAGATCCAAACACTGAACCCAAAAGGATCCAAACACTGCATCCAAAGAGACCCAAACACTGCATCCAAAGAGACCCAAACATTGCACCCAAAGAGATCCAAACACTGCACCCAAAGAGATCCAAACACTGCATCCAAAGAGACCCAAACACTGCATCCAAAGAGACCCAAACATTGCACCCAAAGAGATCCAAACACTGCACCCAAAGAGATCCAAACACTGCACCCAAAGCGATCCACCACTGCACCCAAAGAGATCCAAACACTGAACCCAAGAGGATCCAACACGGCACCCAAAGAGATTCAAACATTAATCCAAAAAATCCAAACACAAAATCCAAAAAATTTAAACACTGCATTCAGTAAATCGTGTCCAAAAACTTCTGTTTTTCTATGTAAAATATACTAAAATGCTTTCGTAAATGACTGTATATCGATATCACGTGAGTGTATTCTTGTGTATGTACAGTACATATTTTGGAATTGTCTAAAAATGTTTCATATGTCACATTATATCCAAAAAATGTAAGATTGCGATTTTTTATGTAAAGTATGTTCATACAGTCCTTTCTATGTGTAAATATTTTGTCTGTATGTGTTACTACACGTACTAGATATCTAGATGCGTGTAGACATGTGCTTTTGTGTATTTAGAATGTATTATTTGAATTTAGACATGTTTAGACATGTATCTAGTTGTTTATATGTGTCTAGACCTGCCTATTTTTATATGCTTATACATGTATTTAGATGATTACTGCTTAGACATTATATGTGTTTAGTTATGCATCACTAATGTGCGTTTTTCCCATTTTCAACAGGAAATTATTCACGTTTAGCATGCGAAATTCAATTCGTCCGAAGTATGGGATATTATCTTATTCAAATTTACATTCCAGCCGGTTTAATTGTCATCATATCATGGGTGTCGTTTTGGCTCCATAGAAACGCAACACCAGCACGTGTAGCCTTAGGTGTTACGACAGTGCTAACTATGACTACACTTATGTCCAGCACAAACGCAGCCTTACCAAAAATATCCTATATAAAGAGCATCGACGTATATCTTGGAACGTGTTTTGTGATGGTGTTTGCATCATTGTTGGAATACGCCACTGTCGGATATTTGGGGAAGAGAATTGCCATGAAAAAATCGAGAACTCAGTTAATGGCGAAAATTGCTGAACAACATCGTCACAGGTGTCATGCTGCTGCAGACTCTGGAGCCGATGCTATTTTGCTTGCCAATCCTGATATACCCTTGATGAGAACAGCGATCAGACAAACAGTAAGTACTATTTTTCCTTTATCTTAAGAACAATTAATATCGTGTTCTGTTAATAAGTGATTGATAATTGAAGCGAGAAGAGAAGGAACTGTGTATTTACCCTAAGAATTATACAGTAATGTTCGTTTAAATTCAATGGGAACCGAACTTTTTCAATTTAAACAATGGTTCTGGATGGACCTATTCAGAACTATTATTTAAATGTGAATTTTTAGTATATTTGTCCTCAAGTAGAAGTTAAATAAATTTTTAAATATTATTAAAGAACGTGGGTTCGGTCCCATTTATAATCGAAAAGTCTTTTCTTACATATATATCTTCATTTCTATATTGCTAATGAGAACCAAATCCCATTCTGAGTATAAGAAGAAGTCGCGGGTTCGGTCCCTATTTAAAACAGAACGTCTTTTCTTATTTGTATCTCAATTTCTATATCGCTAATGAGAACCAAGCCCCCTTTTTTTTGAGTATAGGAAAAAGTCTCAGATTCGGTTTCATTCCAGAAGCACATTTTCTTGTAACTTAGTTTTATGGTTATACTCGGGTAAGAACCGAATCCATTATGAATATTAAAGAAGAATGTAGGTTCGGTTCTCGAATGCTAAATGATATTCATATATAATCATTTATATATTTACATCTCGATTTCTGAACTTTTTCTTGTGATAATCTAATCCAATGAACCAGTAAAGGCGTGAGTTCGGTCCTAAGTATAGAGCCAAATACTATTTAGAAACAAATCCTTTTTTATATTTTATATTTAGGTTTTTAATCTATCTCTCATCATATTGTACGTTTATACAATATAAATATTAGTAGAGACGTGGGTTCGGCTCTCAGATATAAAACTGTATAGAGGTAGTTTTTAAATTTAATTCTCGGTTACTCAGTTTATCTCGTACGAGAAAATGATTAAATTTGTCTTACAAGAATATTAGTGCAAACGTGGGTTCAATCCACAAATGAAAAACTAAATATCTTTTGTATTTATTTCTAAATTTCTAACTTTTCTCGCTTGATAACCATACCCATTCCGAAATTTAGTAAAAGGAGTGGGTTCGGTCCCAATTCGTTTTTTTTTGATTACACACGCTGTTTATATATTAAATTTAAGTTTAGAAGTGATAAAAACCGAGAAAACTGATAATTTTTTTTTTATAAAAATAAGCTATAATTAATAAAATAAATTCCACTTTAACACTCCCAAAACGGATAGGAAATCATTTTAATAGATCAAAGGATCGTGTTTCTAAATTCATTTCTAATTTCCACACATCTGAGAGAAAGTAGAAATCATCTTAATTATCTGGAAACTAAACGAGAACGGACAATTCGCAATTAGAGAAACTAAAATTGCAATTATCAACAGATTTTCTCGATTCCAACTTCAATATAGTCTTTGTGTTCAACTTTAGATAACATCAAATAAAGCAGAAACAATGAGAGTATGTCTCATTGCACCTTGGCATCTGGTTATTTCTTTCTCTTGGTGATGAATGTCTTATTGATTCTACACTGACTTGTATTGACACGCGTTTGTCATATTTCTTAGTAAAGTTGTGTGAGCTTTCAGATATATCAAGTTGGATTTCAACGAAGATTTTTTTTTTCATTTTGTTTTTTCCCCCTCCTCTCTTATACTTTAATATTAGTATTATTTTAAGTATAAATATTTAATTATAAGAATTCAATGACTATCAGAAAAGAAATTTTTAAAATTTGACTTAATTCTTTGTACTTGACTCTCATTCCTATGATCCAAAAGTCAAAATGACTCAATAGTTTAGGTGTAGTGCAAGCCCTATAAAGATCAACTATTAATACTGCAATATCTAGATATTAATGNTTTCTATATAAAGTATGTGCCATGTTCGGTGTTGTAACCGACAGCAATTGCAAGTTGGGTTTCTTTAAATCTTCAATTTTCTGTTTATTACTAACTTTATGTAACTGCGCATTTTTTAAAATGGCTATTCGATAATTTAGGGTCATTTTGGGGGTGAATTTTTAGAGAATTTTGGAATAATTTCTCGGGTTTCCTATATAGAACATGTTCGAGTGGATAACGTCACTAAAGTATATTGGTCGGGGATTGGGTTCGCTCCTGACCAGCGTGCTGGCTGCGTGAAGTTTTCCCAGGTTTCTTCACGTGTCTGATATCTAAATAGGGGCTAATTTCTTATAGAAATGTATTGAGTTGCCTTATTCAATCCATGAAGAACCCAGACAATACGTGTCGAACAACAGTTATAATTGAAGCACGTTAGTCAGGCCGTGGGTTCGTACCTGACCAACGTGTTTCGTGTGTTTTTTTTCACATGTCAAACACCTAAACAGGGGCATTTTCCATAGAAGTCTATGTATTGCCTATGAATTTTGTTGCCTTTTATCCCATTAATCTAATCCATAGAACTTTATGTTGTTTATATGTGTCTAGACCTGCCTATTTTTATATGCTTATACNTACGGTTTTACTTTTTTTTTTGGTATATTTTTATGGTATTTATTCTCACGGCTGATTAAATTTGTATTTTTTAACGTGCAAAGAGGAATGTATAATGCTTAACATCTAGAGTGTGCGTATGTTTGTTTGTACAAAGGAAAGAATTGGAAAAATGTGAGAAATATTTTAATTATTTTCTTGTTATACGGGTGTTATATTTGAAAATTATGAGAGAAATATTCTTTAAAATTAATAAAATATTAATCTCTAATTAAGGATATTAGTCTCCAATATTAATTGAATATTAATCCTTTGAACTATTAGAAAGTTAGTCTCTAAAATTTGTATTATTTTTTAAAAGCCTATTAGTAATTATAAATCATTTTAATAGAAATTTTAAAAGATTCTATAGAAAATTTCACGTTGAATGTATAATTTGCTTTGAAGTGATAACAATTAAAAATTGTGTTTTTTGAAGGGTATAAGGGTTAATAAGGGTATTCTTCAAAGCTATAAGGGTTAATAAGTGTACTCTTCAAAGCTATAAGGATTAATAAGGGTATTTTTAAGGGTAAAAAGGGTATTTTTAAAGAATATAGTAAACAAAGTTTGTTTTTTTTTTTGTCTCTATGTGATGCAACATTTTAAGTTAAGAGCAATCGAAAATAGAATTCTTTGAAACTTTACTCTTCTTAATATAGAATTTTTATAAATTTTAATAGAAGATTTTTATGTTTATGTAGAATATATGCATCACTTTAAAAAAGGATAAAAACTAGGAATAGATTTTTTTTAGAACTTCAACTTCTGCAACTCGAATTTTTTTTTATTTTAGAAATTTTAAAGCCTATTCTACAAATTATTTATGATTTTTTGACAAGGGAATTTTATATTTATGAATGTATTCGGTAGTGTATTAATATTATTATTATTGCCTTGTTTCTCTGGAGATGTTGAATGAATACATGACGTTGACCTATGACATTTTTCTGTCGTGAAAAAGAAATGCAATTAGATCTGGTCGTCAACTGCCGTTCTCACCTACTTCTTCCATTTCTTTTATTACGGTTTTAAAAAAAAAATACACAGCGTGTTGGTTCGCTAATCACTTCCTATCTTTGTTAATCGAATTAGTGTCTTTGTCTCCTCGAAATAACGCCACTAAGTAAGAAGTGTGTTAAAATTTCAATATAGGAAAGAAGTTTATACGTAAAAATAAGTAAAATAATCGATAAAAATGATATTTTTGCATCTATTACATATATTTCTATCAATTTTTGCACATAGTTCAAGTTTGGCATATATTTATTCAAAAAATTTGATGTATTTACCATTAATTGTTGCACATAGTTCTTACAAAGTAACACGCTTCTATTATTGAGCCAATATTTATTTTAATATTATTTTTTCTTATTTTCACAAGAAAAAAACTTAGAAATTTAAATCAATTTTTACACTTTATTTCTTCTATGATTACCTCAATTGTTTACTTATTCAAAAATCTATGGTTTTGCGTTAATTTTTGCATCCTTTTCTTAAAAAATTAAGTATATTTACGTGAATTTTTGGGCCTATTTCTTGAAAAATCGGCACGTTTGCTTTTATTACTGCATTCAGTTTCCTCAGAAATCAGAGCAATTATATTAATTATTGAACATTTTTATCATTAATTTTTGAGGCAAATCAAATTTTAATTTATTAATTTGATTTAAAAAAAACAATAAAATTAATATAATTAAGAATCATAAATTCGTGTTTAACCACTTGTAATAAATGAAGTGAGCACGGTGTTGGGGAGTTTAATTTGGATAATAGCATTCGGACATCACACGTTGACATTATGTCTGAAGTAGATTAGAGGGAACGATAAGACTGAAAATTTCAATAATTCTATAAATCGTTAGAGGGATATGACATTGTTGTAATTAATGATGAGGTTTTTTACTGTCAGACACATATACGTATTGTACATTCACTCTTCTTCTGCTTATAATAATTAGTATTGGAAACTTATTTTTCTTGTAAGCACCCTAATGACGACAATGATTGATTAATTCCTCTGCTACAGAGGTAAATAGCAATAGTATTTACCACTACAGCAATAATTTACCGCTGTAAAACCTGTCTAAACCGGAACTGTCTACTGTATTTTTACATAAAATACAATATCGCTTCGTATACTTTGGTGAAAATGTTAGTGGTAAATTGTTAAACAATTTCTTCTGATTAAAAAAAATAGATATATATGTATATATAATTTAAAGTTATGTTCTTTTAATTAGAAGGAACTATGCTTAACGTGCAATTATACATTGTGATATGGTCACAATGCCGGCCTGCAATTTTTAATCATCTTTTAATTTAAAAACATCACGTGATTTCCGTTCTAGACCGGAAGTTTGTATATCGAGTCCTCCGACTCCTGGCTAGCTCTCTAGATCTGGTCTGGATTTTAGTGGGTTTTTTGCCCCTGTACATCATACTTCTTCTGATAATAATCGAGTCATGTGGGCCAAATAACTAACTCCGTACTGGATAACATTTTGAATTGAAAGCACGTGACTTCTGGTCCAGATCATAAGTTCTTCTATAGTTAATCGAGACTTCCAACATATAAATTTCACATATCTGGTCTCGATTTCCATCTGTATAACTCCATTCTCGAGATTAATGAAGGGCAGACGAACAGACTGATGAATGAGAGCGAAAATATAAATGTAATTAGTATTATTTCTGCATATTAATGCTATAATATTTTACGTAAAATATAGTCACTGAAGACAAATCATTGTTATAAAGTTAAATATTATTCCTGTACATCTATACAGAACAATACTCTATATTAATAAAGCATTAATATGCATTAAAGTACTGTACAATCCCTAATAACAGTAGTGTTTTTCTGTATTACCTTATATACTTCAATTGAGATTTGTTGTTAAATAGTTTATTCTAATAAAAAGAGATATAATTAGTTTTAATTAATTAAAGTATGCTCTTTAATTAGAAGAAACTATGCTTAATTGGTATGTTTTCATGTCTGTATTAACTTTATATATGAATCGGAAGTCACGTAATTTCAATTCAAAAACGTCCCCTGAACGGAGTTACATAAATGACTGGTATAACTCTATTGATATCAGGAAAAGTATGATTTACAGGGGAAAGGCACTACTAAAATTGAGAGCATTGCGACGAAAAATTGCAGCTCAGCACAATAATTTTCGCTGGTTAAAAAATATAACTTTAAATTAATTACTTTAATGATTATAATTAAGATTTATGTTCTAAATAGTGTTAATTACATGAATATTTGCATATGTAGTTAGTTTCTATCCAGATATAGATTGGGATATATTATATTGATGGTTATAGTTAAGATATATTGATATGTCTAATTAGTTATAACAGAAATTGTAACTAAAATTAATGTAATATATTGCTACAGTTCAAATTAGTTGTACATGTGACCTATATTAGTTTACAAAACTCAAATATGAGGCTTTGATGGTTAAATTTAAACGAGAGAATTGTTAAAAGTTGGGTATATTAAATGAAATTTACTTATATGTAAAATTGATATGCATTCACGACCCTTATATATAGATATGATTAAGAGTCCTGGGTTCAGATACGGCTCTAAAATAAAATACGTATTATAATAATAATACAATATACATAATAACAAACGATAAACAATATAAATTATATCATTGTGTATGCGTTATTAGTACTTATGCTCTACGAATTGGATCTGAACCCTCAACGCTTACATTTATGTACAGAGACTGTTGCATTCATTTGTTCGAGTCCGTCTTTAAAGCAAAATACACATTATAACACTATACATTTTGCCTTTGAGAGTACGTTTTTTTGAACCCACGACTATACGAATTGTATGTAAACTCTCAACTATTACATTTATGTGCAGGTACAGTTGAGTTGTTGGTTCATATCCAGCTCGTAAATCAAACATTAAAATATTCGTATGGATATTTTAATGTGTACTAGGCGATGAAGAATGTCCTTATGGATGTGGGTTCGTACCCCAATTAATTTTTTCCTTTTATTTCCTAATTTATTTATTGTTTTATTCCAGAGGGTACATATAAATAATTGTAATTAATACATATAGCGTGTTATTCTCTGTATATATGGAAATATATTGTTAATATTAATAATTATATTTAACACATATATATGGTCTAGTTATAGATTTAAAATTTGTTATAATTATACTTAGGATGTAAATTAATTATAATTACATAGCCTCTTGTTATAATTTGATTGCATTGACAATTGATATATTTGATAAGAGGCGAAGTACGTCGATATCAATAGATACAAGTAGAATAACNAGTTTCATTATACTGACATTATATTAAGTAAGAAAGATGAAACTAAAATTATTAAACTTTTAGTCTGGGAAATTACTAATAATAAATACAATAAAAGTAAAACATTTATTCTAACTTTAGATATAGTGTTAGATAGATCTTTAAGATAGGAAAATAATTATAACATTGAACAATGTCAAACTATTCTTAAACATTTAAAATTTAAACTTATAATCTAGAACTTTTAAGTTAATTGAACTGATATAATTAGCATTTATGTTTTATATACATTAAAAACTTTTTAACTGAATTAAAAACAGATACAATTTATATAGTCTTACTAACAAGTGTTTCATTATATTAGAATTGTTTAAAAGAAAATAATTAAATATTTGTTAAAAACAATTCAATGAATTCTTACCTTTAAAAGCTTATATTTAAATTTAAAATCAAATTAAAACTCCTATTAAACTCAATATAAAATGAATCATTAAAGATGTTTTAAAAGATTTTATTTCACATTCTATAATTAGAATAGAAACTTTTATTACTAGAAAATTTGAAAATATATAAGCATCTAGAGAATTTAAGATCAACAAAAATACCTGAAGGCAAATTCTAGCGACCTTTTGAAGTTTAATTTAAATAAAACTATGTTAAATACTACTACCCCCCTTAATTAGGATGGTAGTAGTAGTAGTATTTATTATTAAAATACGTCCTGAATGTCTGACCTTAAATGTGCTAAGATTCAGTTTTAGATCATTAACATTTTTCTAGAATTTTTCTTGAAATAAATAAGACTGAGTTAAATAATACCATCTCCTTAATTGAACAGTAGCAGTACTTATTATTAAAGTACGTTCTGGCTTCGTATACTTTGGTGAAAATGTTAGTGGTAAATTGTTAAACAATTTCTTCTGATTAAAAAAAATAGATATATATGTATATATAATTTAAAGTTATGTTCTTTTAATTAGAAGGAACTATGCTTAACGTGCAATTATACATTGTGATATGGTCACAATGCCGGCCTGCAATTTTTAATCATCTTTTAATTTAAAAACATCACGTGATTTCCGTTCTAGACCGGAAGTTTGTATATCGAGTCCTCCGACTCCTGGCTAGCTCTCTAGATCTGGTCTGGATTTTAGTGGGTTTTTTGCCCCTGTACATCATACTTCTTCTGATAATAATCGAGTCATGTGGGCCAAATAACTAACTCCGTACTGGATAACATTTTGAATTGAAAGCACGTGACTTCTGGTCCAGATCATAAGTTCTTCTATAGTTAATCGAGACTTCCAACATATAAATTTCACATATCTGGTCTCGATTTCCATCTGTATAACTCCATTCTCGAGATTAATGAAGGGCAGACGAACAGACTGATGAATGAGAGCGAAAATATAAATGTAATTAGTATTATTTCTGCATATTAATGCTATAATATTTTACGTAAAATATAGTCACTGAAGACAAATCATTGTTATAAAGTTAAATATTATTCCTGTACATCTATACAGAACAATACTCTATATTAATAAAGCATTAATATGCATTAAAGTACTGTACAATCCCTAATAACAGTAGTGTTTTTCTGTATTACCTTATATACTTCAATTGAGATTTGTTGTTAAATAGTTTATTCTAATAAAAAGAGATATAATTAGTTTTAATTAATTAAAGTATGCTCTTTAATTAGAAGAAACTATGCTTAATTGGTATGTTTTCATGTCTGTATTAACTTTATATATGAATCGGAAGTCACGTAATTTCAATTCAAAAACGTCCCCTGAACGGAGTTACATAAATGACTGGTATAACTCTATTGATATCAGGAAAAGTATGATTTACAGGGGAAAGGCACTACTAAAATTGAGAGCATTGCGACGAAAAATTGCAGCTCAGCACAATAATTTTCGCTGGTTAAAAAATATAACTTTAAATTAATTACTTTAATGATTATAATTAAGATTTATGTTCTAAATAGTGTTAATTACATGAATATTTGCATATGTAGTTAGTTTCTATCCAGATATAGATTGGGATATATTATATTGATGGTTATAGTTAAGATATATTGATATGTCTAATTAGTTATAACAGAAATTGTAACTAAAATTAATGTAATATATTGCTACAGTTCAAATTAGTTGTACATGTGACCTATATTAGTTTACAAAACTCAAATATNTTTTCTACATTTTTCTAGAAATTATAGAATTACTTTTTCTACATTTTTCTAGAAATTATAGAATTAATTTTTCTACATTTTTCTAGAAATTATAGAATTAATTTTTCTAGATTTTTCTAGAAATTATAGAATTACTTTTTCTACATTTTTCTA
This sequence comes from Centruroides sculpturatus, assembly GCF_000671375.1. NCBI lineage: Eukaryota > Metazoa > Arthropoda > Arachnida > Scorpiones > Buthidae > Centruroides > Centruroides sculpturatus. The sequence goes on along the minus strand of NW_019384293.1, from coordinate 775,070 downwards.
GAAATTATAGAATTAGTTTTTCTACATTTTTCTAGAAATTATAGAATTAATTTTTCTACATTTTTCTACATTATTTTGGAAGTTATAGAATTACTTTTTCTAGATTTATCTGAATTTTTTCTAGAATACATAGACAATTAATAGCTAGAAAATTATACTTTTGCATCAAGAAATAACAAAAACACAGAAATAAAATTAACTAATTTATTTATTTAAAGAGTTTAATTTTTAAAACTATGAAAATAAAAATTTATATCATTCTAACAAATTTTTAATTAATTAAATTTAATTTTAATCATATTTAAAATAATTCTCAAAGCTTTAGTTTTATTTGTAAACAAAGTTTATAATTAAATAAATAATATAAATTTTTTTAAATAATTAAATTTAATGTGACAGTTTTTTATTGTCGTTATTATAAAATTACGTTTAATTTAATTTAATTTTATTATTTTATTTGTATAAATTCTAATGAAACTCGTTCGAATATTAATTATATTTAATAAATATTTTAGATTTATTATTTAAATATTGAACAATAAATTTATGATGATTATTTATTCTTTACATCAAGGAGAAAACAAATTTAAAAGTTGCATTTCTTTACCTCTCCATTCTTCGAAGAAAAGAAATAAAATAAAATTTTAAAAACTATTTAAAAAAAACAGTATCTATCGCCCTTAACGGAAATTGGAATAATAATGTTATCAGTTGGAAAATTTTACAAATTAGATTTTTGTAAAGGAAAATATTTTCTTTAATATTATTGGACAATTTTAAATTTCATTTTCTCATTTTTATTATTATATATGTATATATATATTTTTTTTTCACAGTTAAAAAATTTACTTTCTTTGTAGGATCTTATACCTCTCTGTCTAGCGCGTTTTCCTCTCTTTTACCGAGTTCTTCCCTTTTCTAACGTCTTCTTACTGTTTTTCTTTTATCTTAAAGTCTGCTTTTTCCGTTTACTTACCTTCTATCTCTTTTTCTAACTTTTCTCTCTCCCTTTATAGCGTTTCCTTTCCTCTTCCTAACATTTCCTTTTTCTTTTTTAACTTTCCTCTCCCTCTTTATAACGTCTATTTCTGTTTTCTAACTTTACTCTCCCCCTTTATAACGTCTCCTTTCTCTTCCTAGCATTTCCTTCTTCTTTTTTAAATTTTCTCTTCCTCTTTATAACGTCTATTTCTCTTTTCTAACTTCTTCTCCTTTATAACGTTTCCTTTTCTCTTCTTAATATTTCTTTCTCCTTTTCTAACTTCCCTCTTTCCCTTTATAATGTCTCTTCCCCATTTTCTAACGTTCCCTTTCCTTTTTTTTAACTCTCCTTTTATGCTTGTAACATCTAAATAGGGCCAGTTTCTCATGGAAAGTCCTCCCGAGAGGCATCCCTTTGACAGATTGCCCACAATCGCGTTTTCATACATAAACAGACTAATTCTCCTCGCCCCTTTTATAACGTCTCTTTTCCTTATCGTAACGTCCCTTTTCCCTTTATAACATCTTCCCTTTTCTAACTTCACTCTTTTTAATGTTGTTTTCTCCCTTTATAACGTCTCATTCCCTTATCCTAATGTATAATTTCCCCTTTATAACGTCCTTCTTTCTCTTTTGTAAAATTTCCTTACCTCTTTCTCTTTTTATAACGTCTCTTTCTCTCTTTATAACGTTCCTTTCCTTTTGTCTTTTCTGGCATTTTTTTCGCTTTCTACGTCATCTTAAATCATTTGTGTTTTGTAACAGATCATTGATGGATTTTTTTTTATAATTTTAAGACTTAAAAATAACGTAATTACGTTCACTCGTTTATATTTTTATTATATTTTATAAAGAAGTATCGTGTATCTAACTTCGTGAAGTAAAATTTTCTTACGGTTTTACTTTTTTTTTTGGTATATTTTTATGGTATTTATTCTCACGGCTGATTAAATTTGTATTTTTTAACGTGCAAAGAGGAATGTATAATGCTTAACATCTAGAGTGTGCGTATGTTTGTTTGTACAAAGGAAAGAATTGGAAAAATGTGAGAAATATTTTAATTATTTTCTTGTTATACGGGTGTTATATTTGAAAATTATGAGAGAAATATTCTTTAAAATTAATAAAATATTAATCTCTAATTAAGGATATTAGTCTCCAATATTAATTGAATATTAATCCTTTGAACTATTAGAAAGTTAGTCTCTAAAATCAGTAAATTATTAGCTTTAAAACTGATGAACTATAGCTCAGTTAATAGAAAACTAGTCTCCAAATGAAAGGAAAATTAGTCTCTAATTTTCCTTTATTATTATTAGTCTCAAAATTACTTGAATATTTCTCTAATTAAGAGAATACTGGTTTTAAAAGCCAATGGAATATTTAGTCTCTTGAGTTAAGAGAATATTAGTTTCAAAATTGGTAGAGTATGTGAATATGTCTTTAGATTATTCGTCTCCTGAATTAATAGAATATTATTTTCTAAATTAATTTTTAAAGACCTTCTAGGATTACTCTTAAAATTAATGAAATATTAGCGACTAAATCAATATTATAGTCAGAGAATATTCTCAAATATTAGTCTCTAATCAATAAGTTACTAGTCTCAAAAATCAATGGTATATGTCTCCAATAAACGGAACATTAATCTCCAAAATTAAAAAAATACGTTCCAAAATTACTGAAATATTAGAGTCAAAATTAATTGAAACTATTCTCTAAAATTAATAGAATTGTGAACATTCTCTTATTTTAAAGAAACTATTAATAAAATACAATACAAATTTGTAAGAAATTGTTTTATTCTCCATGTAAATGTTATTTTAAATAGAATTCTAGGTCTAACATATTACACTGCAGAAATTTCTCTATCATTATCAAAAGAACATGCCACGTGATAGAGCGAATCATCTCTTCTCCTTTTATCAGGAACAACAACCAAAAACTCTCGATTCGTCTCCAAAGAAAACAGAAATATCAAAGTTAAAAACCCATTGGATAATCCCTTCAAGAGGGATTATGCAATAGGTTTTTGGAAATTCAATGAGAACCCAGAGAGATGATCAAAAAGATGTATGAGAAAGAGAATCAAGAGAGATCTTTTCAATAGGGATTATCCAATAGGTCTTCAGGAATCTAATGAGAACTCAGAGGAATGGCCAAGAGAGGCAAAGAGCAAAAGAATCAAGGAAGATCCTTACAAAAGAGATTATCCGATGAGTTTTAGGGAATTTATGGAAACCCAGAAAGTCAGTCAGTCGGATAAACCTGACATCAACGGAAAGGAGCCTGTAATGGTTCACGATTTCCTAAAACTCTTTGTACTGGGACTAGAGTGTGACTTTTCAAGATCATTTCATTGCGTTTATTGGGACCGTACTTTTCGAAGCATGTGTGTTGACCCATTTGAGACTTTAATACAGGAAAATAGGTAATATCTGCACGAAGCACTGATAAATTACATCTATAATCAGTGGGATACAAATCTTCAAAAAAATCAATTTAAAATTATTTTCCAAAAAAATAAATATACTAATTTTTAATTAATAGAATACAACCAAAACTTAATGAGATACTAGAGTCAAAATTCATTGAAAAATATTTTTCAAAATTAACACAATACGTCTCCAATTAATGAGATTTTAGTCTTCAAAATTAACTGAATATTCGTCTCCAAAATGAATTTGATTAATAAAATACAGTCCAAAATTACCGTAAAATTAAAGGCAAAATTAACATAAAAGTATTCTCCGAAGTGAATAAATGTTAATCTTCAAAATAATTAGAATTAACACTCAAAATTAACAGGAAAAAAGTGAATAAAATTTGTAATATTGATCCAAATCAAAATTATAAAATTCTGTGTATAAATTTTGAGTATTATTCGCATTAATACCTTCATTTCGGTAACTTTAATGGAGATATAAATCATTAATAAGACATATTAATTCCGTGTCTTAATTTTCTAAAGAATAAAATCAAAAATATAAATGTTCTGAGGTGTTTTCTCCTTAATAATTAATGAATTGTTCTACGATAATATCCAAATTTCATTATATTATATTGATTACTTTTCTAAGATCAGTTCTATTGATAAAGGGTATTTTTAGTTGTGTAAAATGTATTTTATATAACACAGAAGGGATATTTTTTGATATCTTTTATTAATTATATCTCATAGAATAATTGTATTATATATATTATATACTATAATTATTCTATTGTAAAGAATTTCTGCTTATTTTTTAATTATATATTTTCTGGTTTACTCACAATAATGTTACAGTTAATTATAATTTATTAGACTTGATTTTTTTTCTGTAATTACATTCGAACAGCGGCGATTTTACAGGAATTTTATAACCAAAAATGCATATAAAATAACTGCATAATCCTATATAGTAACAAGTAAAAATTTATTCCAATCGGTCAAATGATTTAGAAGTGTATAGAAAACAGATAAACATACATTCTATTGATATTTTATATAGATTTGCAGTATCTTCTTGAAATCTTTGTGAATATTCGCTTATATATTCCTACATAACACGGTGATTTTGCATGATAGATTTGCGCATTATATACTAAAATTTTTCAGTATATTCTTAATTATATTCTGAAATTTTTCGCCATACACATCTGCATATTATATACGAAATTTGTGACAATTTTGATATTTTTCTTAATTAATTCTATACGCTGATGATACGTAATTTAAATATTAATACTGTAAACTCACTATAGATATTGTACACTACAGATATATAGTATATTATTCTATACTAAAAGAGCCAAAATTATTGTGATAATGTCACAATTTTTAGTTTATTTAATTTAAAATATATGCTCTCGATCTCAAATTAGTAGTTTATTTGCCCCTTTACATCATACTTTTCCTGATAACTCGGAACTTTATACACGTAATGTTTCCATATTTATCTCGATTTTCATTTACTTAACACCGTTCTCGAGAATAACGAAGGACAGACAGACAGTCAACAGTGGGAATTTATAAGTCTACAATTTTTCAAATTTCATTCCAATAATTACAATACCTGTACAACTTTTACGTAACTTTGTACTACGTGTGTAATGTTTGAAATCTTTGCAGCATTTTAAACCACAGATCTGCACATTATATACTAAAATCTTAGGATAATTTTGATCTGTATTCTTAATTATACATTGTGATTTAGATCCATACGTCTATGTGTTATATATATATTACAAATTTATAAAAAAAAAAACATTTTTTTAATCCTTTCTTTTAATTACATGCCATAACTCCGTGGAAGAACTTACTTTTAAAAGATTAAATTTAAATATTTTATTTTTTAACATTTCTTCTTCAAGATATGAAAATGGTTATGATTTTTTAATAATCTCGTTCTTTTTACCTTTCTTTTTCTTCTTCTTCTTTTTTTAAAATAAAGTTCAGTTGAACTTTTTATAATGATAAAGAAAAATCTTTCTTTTGATGTCGTACCAAGATTTAAAAGTACCTTTTCTTAGATCTTTTCATCATAATTTCTTAAATTTCTTTCATTCTAAATATAAAATACTAATTTGAGAAATTTAATGAAATTTTTAGAAAAAAAAAACACACACACACACACACACACAGTAAAAAGATTTTTTTAAGAATTTTTTTTTTCTAAGAAAAACCCTTATTCATTTTTATATGAAAATCTATAAAAATGTCTTCTTTATAACTCGAGTCTTGTTTCAGATTTTTTTTTATTTATAGAATTAATTCTAAATTTATCTTTAATTTTTTAACGTATATAAAAATATATCGATTTAATTTAATATTAAAATATGAAAATTTAAAATATTTTAATTAATTTATTGAAAACAAAATGGAGCAATTTTCGACTGATTCATCCAAAATTTTCTGGAAAACTTGGCGCATAAAATAAAATAAAGTTCTAAATTTATCTTTAATTTTATTAAATTTATTTTAAAATTTATATTAATTTAATATTTAAATAGTAAAATCTAAGATATTTTGTTGAAAGTGTACTCCTTTTCCATTAATTTAGAAAAACTTTGGAGACAACTTACGGTATAAAATTTTTAAAAAGGTTAATAAATAAATAGTAATAATAATAATAAATTCGAAATTTATTTATATATATATTTTTAATGTATAAAAAGTATATTAATTTTACAATAGTTAAATTAATTCACAAGAAATTAGTACATTTTTCGGCCGACTTATCAAAACTTTCAGTACAAGTTTACGCAATAAAAATTAAAAAAAACACGCTAAAAACTCATAAATTTACTCAAAAACATAAAAAAATAATAATAAATAATTTTTCAATATTATTTATTTTATCTTTATTTATTCAAGACGTGAAAATCTGATAAAATGTATATATTTATATCAGAGAAAACTGATTTAAATTGCTATTGTTTTTAATTCTTTAAACTGTTAAATATAATTAAAATTATATTTATTATGTATATTATGAATTAATTTAAATATACGTATGAGTCATTTTTTTTATAGATTCAATTTTGATGATGCAAAGTATGTTACTAGGATATCGTGAAAACCATTATTATAATTAGAAACATTGCAAGAATGCACGCATATATTCAATTACTGAAGTTGCCTCAATTTTCATACAAAACAATAATTATGAATGCTGTCACTTTTAGGAAATTACCTTTGGATAATAAGAAAAGTTTTTAATTAGAAAAAAATAATATAAATATATAAAATATATTCTAAAAAATGTATTATTTATGAAAATTATGTGTTAAATTATTATTAATTAATTACTTTCTTGTAACTTAATTGCATTATAAGAATGCTCTTAGTTAATGATGATGATGATTTTTAAAGGTTTCTCTTCTTATAAATGAAATAAAGTAGAGGTTAATTAAACTTATTTATGTTATTTAAGTATATTATATATTGAATTATCATCAATTAATTACTTTCTTATAACTTAATTGCATTATAACAATGCTCTTAGTTAATGATGATGATGATGATTTGTAGAGGTTAATTAAACTTATTTATATTATTTAAGTATATTATATATTGAATTATCATCAATTAATTACTTTCTTATAACTTAATTGCATTATAAGAATGCTCTTAGTTAATGATGATGATGATTTTTAAAGGTTTCTCTTCTTATAAATGAAATAGAGTTTAATTAAACTTATTTATATTATTTAAGTATATTATATATTGAATTATCATTAATTAATTACTTTCTTGTAATTTGAATTATGGTGATAATTTTTAAAGATTTATATTCTTAAATAAATTAGAGGTTAATAAACTTATTTATTTATTAAATATGTTTTAAAGTTTAGGAAGTAATTAATAATCAATTAAGTGAGTAATTTTTATGTGATTTTATTTAAGAAATGCTTTATATATGTTTAAAAGTTAATGATTTTATTACTATTAATTAATGATTTTTGGAGTAAATTTTTATTAATTACATATTTTTAGATGTTTTTTTTAAATAATTAGCAATTTTTCTGGATGATTTTATTACTATTAATTAGCATTTTTTGAATGAGTATTTATTAATTAGCTTTTTTTTCTGTTAAACTTTTATTAATTAATAAGTTTTTGGAAGATTTTATTATTATTAATTAGCGATTTTTGCAACTCGTTTCTGTTAATTAAAGATTTTTTAGGTGTTTTTAGCAATTAACGATTTTTCTGGATGATTTTATTACTATTAATTAGCAATTTTTTTGAATAAATTTTTATTAATTAACGATTTTTGGATGATTTTATCATCATCGCTTGGTGATTTTTTGGATGATTTTATTGTTATTAGCTAATGACTTTTTGGATGATTTTTTAGATTATTTTATTTCTTAATGACTTTTTTTCCGCCTCCTGGATAACTTTTATATTGAAATTTGATGGTTTTTATTAATGGATAATTTGTCAGTGATGACTTTCTATAATTTTATTCCTGATATTTTTAGAGATTTCTCATTCTAAAAATTAAAGAAAAAATTAATTTAAGTATAATAGAAATTAATTAAAACTTTTTATGATTTAAAAATAAATTCAAAATTAAAATAAATCGTCAATTAAATCATCAATCAGTAAATTTAATGCAGCATTTTCAGGGAGGGGGAGAAAATATATATATTTATTTCAGGCCTCCTCCATGATTTTCTAGTGAATTTTTAAAAGAATTTTATGATTTTTTGAAGGAAGTTCACAAAAATTAATTTAGTTATTTACCCAAAAATATAATCTAAAGCATTATTTTCTTGGTTGTATTGGACTGTTTAACGTTAATTGTATGTGATTAATTTAGCATTAAAAGCTGTAATTTATGCATTTTTTTGGAATAAAATTAAAATATTTTATTGTATTTTTATTTATTTATTTTCTGTAGGAAGTGCGATTGAAAGTTTTAGAACCGAAATGTTATGCCAAAACATCAACACTTGAAAACACCATCAATGGAATACCAGATTTAGAATCTCCCTTTTATAAAAGTCCAAATAAACTTTTTGGTGTAAGTCCAAGTGACATAGATAAATATTCCAGGGTAGTATTTCCGGTATGTTTCGTATGTTTTAACTTAATGTACTGGATTATCTACCTCCATATCAGCGACGTATTAGCAGAAAACATAGTACCTGTTGGTGGAGGATGATTTTTATTCACCACTCTGCCACCATGTTAAAAAAAGAAGAAGAAGAAGAAGTTATTAATCGCCGGTGGGAGTGATGATCTCAAAAAAAACAGCATCTAAAACAAGTTATAAAGACTATCATCTAAAAAAATAAACACAAAGAAAAAACAGTGGCACGCTCAATTAATTCATTTTGCTCTAATATTTTCTACTGAAAAACCGAAATGGCAGTGTCCTTCTCTTCAAATGGCACCCTTGTCTTTTAGGTTATTCAAAAAATAAATCTAAAAAAAACCAACAAATCACCGAAAGTAGATGTAGAAATCTTAATAGAAATGAACTTATATGTATATATACTGACAAAAAAAATTGCTTTTAATGCTTGATTCCTTCCTGCACCTTTGTAGGTAGATACAGTCTTCTGCTCTGAATCACCTGCATATTGCTTATCTACTGTAGAGTAGTTTTAGAATGGGGAGGAAAAAAAATGGTCTTCTCTAAAGAAGAATCATCAAAAATAGAGAAAAATCATAATATTAAAAGGGAAAAGACCATGCTGTTCGTCACGAAAACTTTCCATCATTCAAAAATAAAAAAACACCAACCAACAACATAGCTACAGATGAACATACTGTAAATTTATTTATTATTCTCTTGAAGTAAGAGAGATCGATCTGTATATATAACATTATATTTAAAAAAATGGAGGATAGAAAATCTTTTAACATGAATTTGGTTAAATGATTATATACTGTAGAAGCTTACTATCAACAAGGTCTGCACTGCCTGATCCAGTGTTTCAGCCGATTTATCATCAAGAAATAATGTAAGATAAGTTATAAAAAAAATAATTTACTAGAATCCTAATTGTTTTTTTTTTCTTTATTTCGAGAGGATATTTACCATTTTTGAATACAAAAACAAAATATATATATTCCATTTATGTAACAGTGGCAATGTAAAATAATGTACTTTACACTAACGTATGGAAGCATGAATTTTATAAAAAAAAACAAAGAAAAAAACTCAACAACAACACAACAACACGCCTTATTAAAATAAAACCCCAATTTACACGCTGTTACATAGATGAATTAGGAGGTATTTAATTAAAATAAGCACTAGGTAAAACAAGAAAAATGATTTTATCTAGGTAGTTAAACTAATTTCGAATTTACATGGAAGAAAAACCAACCATCTGCTCAAAAAAAAAAAACACAATACATTTAGAAAGTGATATATTGCCACTGTAGCTATATTATGTGTAATAGCCAACTTGTATAAAAAGAATATATATATATATATATATATTTAATTAAAATAAGCACTAGGTAAAACAAGAAAAATGATTTTATCTAGGTAGTTAAACTAATTTCGAATTTACATGGAAGAAAAACCAACCATCTGCTCAAAAAAAAAAACACAATACATTTAGAAAGTGATATATTGCCACTGTAGCTATATTATGTGTAATAGCCAACTTGTATAAAAAGAATATATATATATATATATATATATATATAGTAGTAACTTTATCTAGATGATAATTATATAAAAATTTGTTTTAAAAAAATTTAGACCCAAAAACGTGAAAATATGTATAATTTCTTTTATTTTTATTTTCAGAGTGACTGATAAGGCGACGAAGCGGAAAACGTCGTCCAGACAGTAGCAAAGGTGAGATTTTTCCATTTTAATGGCCGTATTAAATGATGGAGCGTCATTAGAATTAAGCAATTTAAATCTATTTTGCTATCCATCCAAAAGGGAGCCAGAGAGCTGACTTATGGGTGTTTGGCAGGAGATTTCCGATCCCACCTGCACAGTTTAAGATTTAACCAATTACTCCGATCTTGATAGATTTATTCATTAAGAGGAAGCAGTGGAGCGGAACTTGAGCGGTGACGGGAATTGTGGCCATCGTGGCAGTCGCCCGAAGGTTCCCTGTTTCGGTAATTAACTAGCCCAGCGTTTAGCCGACCTAACATAGGTCCAGGCAGACAATAGCGACTCAACAAGGCGACTCAAATTGTGCGGAAGCCCGCGGCTGTGCCTGCCTAACCCTGACAGCATTCATTTACCAATGTCATCCGGATAAGCGGCGTGTTGGCGAGCTGGGAAGAGCCAAGAGCTCGACGCAACAACGCTATATCTTTTGCTGTTGCCTTTACTGAATTAAGCTTAACGAGTTAGCTTCGGTTTAGATCTAATGACGTCAATTCTGTCTTCTCTTTCTCTGCGTAATCAAACGCAATGACGAAAGGGCCACGTTCTGCTGTGATTGCCTATTGTATATATAGGCGATGCCTTTAATGAATGGAAACAAAAGCTATTTATAAAAATTTCTGCTCTGTTTTCTTTTATTTTATATTTAGTTTTTTGATAATTCGTAGCGATAGATTTGTAGATAATCGAATAACCAACAAGCAATGCGCTATTTCTTGTAGTAAAAAGTTAAATATTTTACTTTAGTCCATAAATACAGGTTGTTGTGTAATAATTTACTGTAGATTTTATCTCTTAAATTAGCGATTTTTAAATGAAATAAAATAAATTATAATTTAAAAACAAAACATTGTTTAAAATTTTACTTTAAAAAGTTGTTCTGTACTTCATTATAACAATCATTTAAAATTTAAATGCTACTCGATTAAAAATAAATAAATAAATTTTCGATGGCACCTTTA
>NW_019384293.1:755748-763083 GCF_000671375.1 Centruroides sculpturatus | reverse complement strand
AAATTGTTACAAATATTTTTCCCAATATCCAAAAAAAAAAAAAAAAAAGATAAATGGCTATTAGATGGAGCCAACCATGTTGAGTCCCGATGGAACAAGTAGATCCAAAAATACCCCATTTTATGTTTTTCATATCGATAAAAAAAGCATAGAAATGTATGGACAAATTCTTATTTTTGCTGATTACTTTTTTAGATATTTCATATAAAAATACAGCCCCAAATTTTAAAAATATAAAAGAAAAAAAAATCTACTTAAATATTTTAATTCGTTTTTTAAATATGTCTCTTAAGAATTTAAGTAAAATTAAATAAATAAATAAATAAATAAACGAAAAAATAATTACTAAAATATGCAAATCATATACCGCATAAAGTATACAATTGTTATGCAAATGAGGGATTTGTTTTTTTTTTTTTTGGTCATACAAAAAGCTGTTCATAAAAATTCCGATAGTAAAATAAAATATTATTTTCAGTAATTGTAATTTATTTTTTAAATATTTTAAAAATTAAAATTTTAAAATATTATTAAAATAATGATAATAATAATAGAATTTTGTATGTTAAATGAGAGTTAAGAAGGTGTATCATAATTGTTGTCATGGAAAAGATGTGTCAGATTTTTACTTATTATGTTAAACATCGTCATCAACTTGTCAGCTCATTGAGAGAAATGTTAACTTGGAGAATAAACAAGATGATGTCCTTTTTTTTTATTTTTATTTTTTGTATATTTACTACATGTGTTGGCGAAATTGATGTGGTGCTTTAAGTAATGTTCTGTATTCAAAACATTTTGTATTACTATATCTTGCTGCTTGTAATAAAACATTACTCTTCACGATTTTGTCCAAGTTTTGATTTATTTATTTATTTAAAAAAAATAATAATAATAATAACAACAACATTTTTATTTTTTTACTTTTTAAAAAAGTAATTTCAACAAGCAAAATATAAATTTCCTTAGGGGGAGGAGGAAAACTTGAGAAGTTCATTAACGTGTTTGCTACAGCAAAGTATATAAAAGCTGTTTTTTTTTATATTTAATTGTGTAAAACCTGTCTAAAACGGACACTCTACAAAACCAATAGCGTTATAACTTGACGGGGACTAGGCAAATTTAAATTAGGAGGGGTCCCCGTGTAGTGTTGACTTCTGACATTTTCTGACTCATATACAGTAATCCAGAAATTGAAAATCGTACAACCTGTGTAAGGCGGAATTATTTGAATTAATAGAAGCTTATTGAAATCAAGTAACTTGTAGCCTGACATGTTTTCTTTGTTAAAACAATAGCTTTATTTTCTGGAAAACTTTCTTAACAATACAACAAAACTGTTTCCTACAAACGTAAACCTCTTTATAACGGAAACCTTCCAAAACGGAAAAATTCTACTTCCGTTTTAAATAGGTTTGCATTATTAAAATATGTATGTTTATAAAGTCATAATATATAAAACTTATAAATATTTATTAAAAATTTAACTTTACTAACTAAATCATATATGTATATATATATGAATTTTTAATAAATATTTATAAGTTTTATATACGTTGAAATTTATAATAAACAAGCCTTTGTTATAATTTTTTAATATGTTTTTTACTTATAAAACAATTTAAATTGTAGCAAAATACATAAAGTTATATGGCATGTTATATGTTACATAACACATATAGGCCTATGTAATAATAAGTCAATAATAATATTGAAAATTAAGTTTATTATAAATATAAAGACTAAATATTATTTTTTTGAAAAATTTTAACGTCATAAATTCATTTAATTTTACAAGAAATTTACATTAAAAACAATTTTTTTTTCTTTTTTGCTTTCTTATTTTATATTAATTTCTTTCATTTTTTGTTATAAAAAAATTTTGTATGTGTATTTTATAAAAAGTTATATACCATTTTTGCGTTTTAATACACAAGAAATGGAATATAAAAGCCCAAAAGAAGTTCTGGTATTTATCCAATAATTTCAATCCAATTTTTATAAATAATGCATAACTAAATAATTGGTTGTATGCATAAATTCCAGAAAACACTACTTTTTAAGATATAAAATTTAAAAAAATAATAAGAAAATGCTTTTTCTTAAAAAAATTTATAAACAATTCAGCATGAATTTTCATCGAAATTCGTGCTGAAAATGCGTATATAAACCAATTCTTTACATTTAGGGCCTATACTTATTTGCAAAATTATTTATTTTATTTCCTATACAAAGAGTTATAGACCTTGTTACAAAGAGTTATAGACCCTGAATTATTTGGCTGTTACTAAATAACAGCCCAATAATATTTACAGCACAAAAAATCACAATACAACTTGAACGTACTGTACTTATTTTTGTTAAATTAATTATACAATTTGTAAAATAATTATGTTAGTTTTGTCTTGCCTTTCATTCGTGCAGAGTAAATGAACTGATATCACTTGAAGAATTAGCATACCACTAACATGACAATGATATACAATTTATATACGTACAAATTACGTAAATCAAAATTTTATTTACTCTATATTCGCATTGTTAAACGTTTAATTGAAATATTAATATTCATTCTTAGATAGGATAGCACTGACAAGATATTTAAGATCTGCCAATACCAGGGATGGAAGGTCGAGTTATGAAAGTCCTCTTAATTTCTATTAATAGAAAAAGTAAACGCATTTATCCAGCTGTAACACATGAACATATGCCCAGTCATGCTCAGTAGAATAAAAAGATAGTGAGAAACTACTAAGCTCATTGTTATAGCTTAAAATATTGCTATGTATAGTACAGTACTATACTATCCCATTATTTTAACACAGTACATGATATGCCAACTATGCTAGCTCATATTGGGCTAGCATAATACAGTCGACCCCCCTATAACACTGTTGATAATTCCGTTTTATATGAATTCCATATTGTACAAGTCACTTAGATTTTACAAATATGTGTGCCGGGCTGTGAACGGCTCACGTTATAGGGAGTCGACTGTATACGGGTGAGCTTACTATAGAATTATACAACAATCCCATGTTAATACGAATATCAATCATTTTTGAAGATACAAATAATAAAATTAATTATTTATTAAAGGTTTTGTTGTAATAAATATATAATTAACGTGTTGTTTTAAATGAATTATCCCATGCCAAAGTACTTGGTTTCATTAACTAATTGTAGTAGGTTGATTTCTAAGTAAAATTTCCTGTATTTTAAAATACAGGGAAGTGACGAAAAAATCAGTAATTTTCGTCACAACTTTAATTAGTATAATTTGGAATTTATAACTTTTTTATAACTTATATAAGTAAAGTTTTGTGTTTAGTATGTTACATATGAAAATAATAATAATAATAAAACTTTATTTATTTACACATAATTTAAGAAATGGCTTAAAAAATATATGGCTTGTGTCCTCTAAAACATTATGCCCATGCCTGTAGCCTTCATAAAAAAAAATAAAATAAGCGAAGTGTAATAAAAATTATTATTTATTACAAACTACCTGAAGACATTTCTCTTACTGTTGAATGTATTTACTATATATATATTTCTGTTTATTTTCAAGAAAAAATTATCAGTTTCTCATGACGAATATATTATTTCCTGTTTTCTTTTTTTTTTTAAAGTAATATATTATTATACACACTTATTCTTAACTATAAAACTTCACTAAAGTAAATGGATAGCAAGAAAATAGATCTTGTATAGAGTCATGTGAAACCTTGACAACCAAGTTTAGGAATTCGAATCGATATCAAGTTATTAAGCGTGCATTTTATTAATGCTACAAAATTACCAGTAACCGGTGGCGCCATCTGATATCCAAAAAAGTGTTAAAAATACTTCTCGTCAAGCGATTTAAATATTAAATATTATTTATAACGCTTTTAATTTTACCGTAATTATTATACAAAATAGTAAATTTTTAAAAGTCGATTTTTAATGTCTTATCCGAATTTTATTAAGAAAAAAAATTTCAATTATAATTTCTAAATGTAAAAAATAAAATCCAAAAGGTATCGTTTTTTTTTAATTGTACGAGTAAGTCTGACAGTCTGACCCAACTTCGAAATGTGACTCTTTGCTCTCACCTGTCTCCCCTTTTGTTTGACTTGTAATTCCCAAAATGTATTAGCGCTAATGCCTTATATATATATATAGAAGTATTCGTGCCAGATTTCAAAAATTTTTGATCTATGGGGCACTGAGATATAAAAAAAATATAGGCCAACACATAGAAATACACAGTAGCTCATTATAACTTCGTGGGGGCCCAGAAAAATTTGAATTAGGGACCCCAGTAGTAACTTCTTCAGAGGAATTTTTCTTATAAAAGATTGGTTTGGAACTCTCTGTTGGTGAAGGGAGACACAAACTAATGTTTTATATCAGGCAATTTTTCTTTTGTCCATAGGATAAGGCGCTACCGCAAATATAAACACAAACACTCAAACACTTAAACACTTAAACAGGCACACATTCATACAACAAAATTTTGTACCTTTTTTATTTTATTTTATTATTTTTTGAATGATTTTAGTATCGGGGCACCTTAAAAATTGAGAAATGTAAAAGATTCCTAAGAATAAAACATTTCATTTAATACAGAAATCACAAATAATCAACGTGTAAATCGAGTACTACCGGTTGAAAAGCCTGTTTTTTTTTAAAAGGTCATTCTAATAAAACACGTAAAATTTTCGAGGTAAAATTATACAAAGTATTTATAAAATAGATATTTATAACTGTCCGATGTTTAATGAATTAATTTTAATCGCTATCATTTGCATAATTATAACATTATAAAAAAGCAATATTTTTTTTAAATAATGTGACAATAATTTTGGTCGGATGAAGTATGTAATTTTAATTTATTTCCACATAATTAATTCGAGGAAAAATTAAATTTAATATCTTCTCTCTCTCTCTGCTTTTTTTTCTCTCTTGTTCATTTTATTTTCTATATTTTTTAACGTAAGATAGAAATGAATAAATTGCAGTTTTAGTTGATTTAATTTATNCCAACATATGTGGGGCAGTATTTACAAAAACATAATCTCAAATTAACAGAAATAAATATTATGGAAAAAGTACAATAACGCCAAAAACATCTTTAAAAATATAATACAATACTTTTATATATAATAATTTACATAAAAAAGTAATAAATATAACGTACTGTACATCATCACACATGATGAATAAATTCTTTCTTTTTTTATATATATATAATTAAAATATACAATTTGCCTAATGAATTAAATTTAAATAATTTACTAAAACTATTTACAATATATTTTAAATATATTCTTTTAAATATTCTAAAGAATAATTTTATTTACTCTAACAAGAAAAATTAATTACAATAACATACACTCGATAATATACATAATTTTATTGTTTTTAAATTCTCACACGAAAAAAATTAATTTAACATTATATATTTATTAATATATAGATGTGTATATATATATATTTTTCCCCCATGATAAAATACCAGTTCTAAAATAGTAATAATTTAATTTTGTGATTTATTTAGTTTTATTAGTTCTTTGTTTTATTTTCTTCGTATATAAAACCCATAATTGAAACCACCATATTTCCTACAGTACGTAAAAACACCAGTAAATGGCATTAAAGATAAGGTAGGAAACAGGAAAAATAAGACGAGAATACTTATCAATCTTGTTAACGTCCTTAATTTTGGGCATGGAAGCTTTGATGGCAGTTGCTCCCTTCTTAATGCTTTGCAGCACTTTAGGTTTTCTGGCACCACTTTGCTCCGATCGAGTTTTGCGTCCATAAATACCTGTGGGTCTCGAAGAATAAGGTAGTCTATGTCCTGGATTACTCATACGAAATGATGGAGGAAACACCATTTCGCTGTCTCCTGAGGTATTTACAACAGATTTGTGACGGTTCCTCAAACATGGTATTGGAGACATTTTAATTTCTTGTAACTCTATTATTTCTTCATTCTGTGTGGAGAAAATAACACTTTTATTACGTTAGAAAAAGCTATTCACGATTATTGTTTTTTTCTCTATTTTTATCTCTCTCCTTTTTTGTTTTATTTTTCTTACTTACAGTATACATTGAATCCTGTTTGTTATCTTTCATCTTCGTTTTCTTTTTTGCTCTTGCTCCCCAATATGTGTAATTAACAGCTGCGTATTCTAATAATGCAGCAAACACGAAAACGAAACACATGACTAAATATATATCAATGGCTTTAACGTATGATATACGTGGTAGAGATGATCTAACCCCTGTGCTAATTGTTGTCATTGTCAATACCGTTGTGATCCCTAAAAGTAAAATATTAATATATAATTAATAATTTTATTTTATTTATTTTTTTAAATTGAATTGACATTTTTCAAGAGTTGAATTGCGTATTACTAGTTGAGAAGTTTTATATTCGAGGACGTGTTAAAATGGATATTATAATTCGCTATAATGTGTTCGCTAGAGTAAATAGAACCTATATTAAAGGAGGCCCCAAATTAGAAAGTGCAGAAATCACCCCTGTACAGTTATGAACGTAATGTAAATTCTTAAATAACGTAGCTATACGTGTAAATATGCGTTTGTCGCATTCAAACCTTTTCCTTGTACTTATTTAATTTTATTTTTAATTTATTTATAAAGGCAAGAGAGGATCTGGGCCACCTCTTGGTTACGCTACCGAGGGTATTCTTAAGTTGAAAAGAAAAAATAAAACGCTATAGAACATCAATTCTTGAAGGAATTAACAGGTTTGAAGTCTTAACGGACATTGTTTATTGTTCCTGCATGTAAAATTAAGATTAGTTCATTCATTCATACTAGAATCTATTACTTCAAGAGAACTATTTGCATAAACTTCGAAAGGCTTAATCGTTATGGCAATGATTACTAGACGAACACAAATTGCTGGTATCTGGTACGAATTAGATTGTTATGTCTCTCTGTATATTACTTGGTACCACAGTTGTACAGTTGAAACTTTCATCGTTTATACGGATTAACTCTACTTAACAGTTGAAAATTAATGAAACTGTGACGGACGAATGACTTTTCAATTTAAATTTATTAATCGTACGAATTATTTTCTACTTTATTAATAGTTATATAAACACTTTTACAAGATTATTTTTAATAACTATTGAAATCCGAGGTAATATTCGTACATTTATAAATATCTAAAACACACTACACAACTATTTTGTTTATTTTAAAAAAAAATAATTAATTAATATTTGTACATTGATTTAAATTGAAATTTTATATATATATATATATATAAATTTGCTATCTCAAAATTCTATAAAATAATAAATAAAA
>NW_019384293.1:741312-754611 GCF_000671375.1 Centruroides sculpturatus | reverse complement strand
TATATATATAAATACGATCTTTTAATTTTAATTTAAAATTATGAAGGTCGCGTGATATCGTTAAGTATATTTTATGCTTGTTTCAATTGATTTTTTAGAGTAAAAAAAAAGCTGGAAACGTTGTTGCTAGACTTTCCAGTCATTCTTTATTTGTTTTCATACCTAATAATTGTCACCATTATAGTTATTAATCTTAAGGTTGATTCGTGAGATATTAGGGGGTGAAGCCATATCTCCCAAACCAAAGGTCCGATTTTCCTGAAAATTTCTAAAAATTCTTCCACCTAAAACACTATATTTCTCACAAAATTTCAGAAATTTTCAACAGAGTTAAGCTTCAAAATATAAGGAAAATCTCCCTCATTTTGAAGCTTAAACAGGTGGATAAATCTTCCATATCTCTCTTCCCCAAATACACTAACATCCGTACGTACAAAAGAACCTTCAAATTTTTTCAATTTCTGGACGTTCCCCGAGTCCAAAATGTAAAATTTTTGAGGGGTCAAATCTTTGTTCTGTGATATAACAGCCAGAAAAGTATCCTAAAATGTTGACCCAGTCAACCGAAATACCGCTATCTAACCAGTTTGGAAATCAAGTTTTCGGTTCAATATATAAATAACTAGGCGATTTTTCATTATAATAACGTTAATAAATTACACAGAAACACACAATATGACTAACAATATAAACTATTTACTTTTCAACATATGTGGGGCAGTATTTACAAAAACATAATCTCAAATTAACAGAAATAAATATTATGGAAAAAGTACAATAACGCCAAAAACATCTTTAAAAATATAATACAATACTTTTATATATAATAATTTACATAAAAAAGTAATAAATATAACGTACTGTACATCATCACACATGATGAATAAATTCTTTCTTTTTTTATATATATATAATTAAAATATACAATTTGCCTAATGAATTAAATTTAAATAATTTACTAAAACTATTTACAATATATTTTAAATATATTCTTTTAAATATTCTAAAGAATAATTTTATTTACTCTAACAAGAAAAATTAATTACAATAACATACACTCGATAATATACATAATTTTATTGTTTTTAAATTCTCACACGAAAAAAATTAATTTAACATTATATATTTATTAATATATAGATATATATATATATATATTTTTCCCCCATGATAAAATACCAGTTCTAAAATAGTAATAATTTAATTTTGTGATTTATTTAGTTTTATTAGTTCTTTGTTTTATTTTCTTCGTATATAAAACCCATAATTGAAACCACCATATTTCCTACAGTACGTAAAAACACCAGTAAATGGCATTAAAGATAAGGTAGGAAACAGGAAAAATAAGACGAGAATACTTATCAATCTTGTTAACGTCCTTAATTTTGGGCATGGAAGCTTTGATGGCAGTTGCTCCCTTCTTAATGCTTTGCAGCACTTTAGGTTTTCTGGCACCACTTTGCTCCGATCGAGTTTTGCGTCCATAAATACCTGTGGGTCTCGAAGAATAAGGTAGTCTATGTCCTGGATTACTCATACGAAATGATGGAGGAAACACCATTTCGCTGTCTCCTGAGGTATTTACAACAGATTTGTGACGGTTCCTCAAACATGGTATTGGAGACATTTTAATTTCTTGTAACTCTATTATTTCTTCATTCTGTGTGGAGAAAATAACACTTTTATTACGTTAGAAAAAGCTATTCACGATTATTGTTTTTTTCTCTATTTTTATCTCTCTCCTTTTTTGTTTTATTTTTCTTACTTACAGTATACATTGAATCCTGTTTGTTATCTTTCATCTTCGTTTTCTTTTTTGCTCTTGCTCCCCAATATGTGTAATTAACAGCTGCGTATTCTAATAATGCAGCAAACACGAAAACGAAACACATGACTAAATATATATCAATGGCTTTAACGTATGATATACGTGGTAGAGATGATCTAACCCCTGTGCTAATTGTTGTCATTGTCAATACCGTTGTGATCCCTAAAAGTAAAATATTAATATATAATTAATAATTTTATTTTATTTATGTAATAAATAAATATCTTTGATATTTTGATTTGTTCTTTACACATAGAACTGTTTTAAAGTTTAAATATGTAAGAAATTAAATCTATAATTGGGTCGCAATTTTCAAAAAAAGACCTATACTTTCTTACTGTCGTCAGTATGTCCTTTGTTAATCTCGAGAAAATCGAGACCACATACGAACAGCTTAATTATATACAAACTTCCGGTCTACACTGGAAGCACATGATATTTTCAAATTAAAAAAAATAATAATTAAAAATTTCAGTCCAGTATTGTGGCGATGTTACAATTTAAACATACGGAATGTTTTTATTGATGATTTGTGCTTAATTAAGAATAATAACTATTGGATCTATATGATAATCTCCTATTGGCTAAGAAAGATTTAAATAATCGTATCACAACAGTTCAAAGCTCTTATTATTACGTGTCGTTCATTCAACCAATCAATTGCAGGAATGTATGTCAATTTTAAAGTATCCTAACTAAGTAGAATTTCGCAACCAAAAAAAATATATTAAGAAAAATTTTACGCAGTTTTAAGGATAATATACGATTCTGTTACATCTAACCGTAATAAATCATTTAAAAAGTCCAAAAAAAGTTTTAAAAAATGGCTGCTACATTTGAACTACTCATCAAACGCTTTCCATAAATTAATAATACTGAATACTAATAAGTCATTTAAAATATTACAATTACATCGTAACTGATAATTACAACATAGTCCAAATATTTGTAATTACGTATAATAAGATTTCTGGCCTACAATAATGATAGAATACTAATGAGAATCATTAAAATTGCCATCATTTTGACTTCATTTATAGGATTACTCTCAATTTCCACATTCAATGTTCAATGATTTGCATCGATTGTAGCTATGAAATTGTACTGAACATTACTTTTGTATTATTATTATTATTAATATATACATCAACAAGCAGCAGTCAAATTTAAGTCGAGGATAGTATTAAAATTAAATTATATAGATGAAATAATTAACTAAAGCATTAATGACATGTTATATATACGTAGTGTACTATACAGTACATATAACTTTTTTTATATTCCTTTTAATTATTGGATTATTCATGAATACTTGTTCATCATGTTGTAAACGTATGTCGATTAAGTGATAGATGAACAGCATCGTTACGAGTCTCGAAAAAACTATGATTATTATATAATCAATAATTTTTTTCTACACTTGGGTTTAAATAATAAGATAATTTTACTTATAAATTATTATAATTAACTACAGTATCTTGATATAGTAATAAAACGAAGGAAAGAAAAGTTGGAATTTAAACCATATAAAAAGCCAAGTGTAATCCAAAAAGTTATAAATTATAATTCAAATACTCCACTATATATATAAAAGAAAACATATTTAGTATGGAATATAAAAAAAATTATAAATAGAACAAGTACAGTACAAAACAAAATGAAAATAAGTAGGCCTATATAAAAGAATTAGAAGAGAAGTTTAAGTTAAATGGTTACTCCAATAGAATAATACAAAAATGGGAAAGTAGTGGAATTAATAAACATCAACAGAACAAACCAAACAAAGATGTCAACATAAAATATGTAGCTTTCCCTTATATCTAAGAAATAAATAAAGATTTTAACAAAGTAAATATAAAACTGATTCCAACTTACGAAAAATTGCAAAAGAGGATACAAAAAAGTTTGAACAAGGTAATAAGATAAAAGATATAGGCCTATATATAGCACAACAAATGTAGTTTATTCCATACCATGCACTTGTGAAAACCCCCAAAAATTACAAAAGGGAAACAAAAAGGAAAGTAGGAGTAAGACTTAAAGAGCATGTCGCCGATTTAAAATATAGAAGAGTAAACTCAGTCTTTTACGATTATTGCACAATAAATAATCGTAATATTAACGAAGAAAAAGTAAGGATTTTACACAAAGAGAAAAATTGATACAATAGAAAATTTAAAAGAGAGTTTTGAAATTATTAAACCGGTGAAGGCTAAGTACTGTTCAGTGCACTATATGGAAATTTTGACTGTAAATATATGTATTTTTCAAAAAAGTGTGTATTAGTTAGTACCTCTTTACTAAATGTCTTAAAGAAAAAACCGACGGAAGAGTGAAGTATGCCCGAAAAGCGTATCGGTGTTTAAGATATTTCTGAATAAAGAGTGATGTTAAAGATGCCCAGTGTTTATCTATGCACTCAGTTGTGAAGTAAAGAATAATTAAAAGAAGACACGGTTTCGTAATAAGTCAATAAAGTTTAAAAATTATTATTATTACAAATTATATAAAACACAGAGTAAGGATCNAACAAAGTAAATATAAAACTGATTCCAACTTACGAAAAATTGCAAAAGAGGATACAAAAAAGTTTGAACAAGGTAATAAGATAAAAGATATAGGCCTATATATAGCACAACAAATGTAGTTCCGTACCATGCACTCGTGAAAACCCCCAAAAATTACATAAGGGAAACAAAAAGGAAAGTAGGAGTAAGACTTAAAAAAACATGTCGCCGATTTAAAATATAGAAGAGTAAACGCAGTCTTTTACGATCATTGCGCAATAAATAATTGCAATATTAACAAAGAAAAAGTAAGGATTTTGCACAAAGAAAAAAATTGGTACAATAGAAAATTTAAAAGAGAGTTTTGAAATTATTAAACCGGTGAAGGCTAAGTACTGTTCAGTGCACTATATGGAAATTTTGACTGTAAATATATGTATTTTTCAAAAAAGTGTGTATTAGTTAGTACCTCT
Source organism: Centruroides sculpturatus (assembly GCF_000671375.1). Taxonomy (NCBI): domain Eukaryota; kingdom Metazoa; phylum Arthropoda; class Arachnida; order Scorpiones; family Buthidae; genus Centruroides; species Centruroides sculpturatus. The sequence goes on along the minus strand of NW_019384293.1, from coordinate 749,803 downwards.
TTACTAAATGTCTTAAAGAAAAAACCGACGGAAGAGTGAAGTATGCCCGAAAAGCGTATCGGTGTTTAAGATATTTCTGAATAAAGAGTGATGTTAAAGATGCCCAGTGTTTATCTATGCACTCAGTTGTGAAGTAAAGAATAATTAAAAGAAGACACGGTTTCGTAATAAGTCAATAAAGTTTAAAAATTATTATTATTACAAATTATATAAAACACAGAGTAAGGATCATCAAAGATTCTTGATCTTTTCTGCTTGTCGATACCCTTTCCAAAACTAGATTTAATTCGTTAGTTCCTTCATACATTTGTTTATAAATTATTCATATTTTTATAAAATTAAATAATAAATACAAAATTTAAAATTGTGAGTTTTCTTTAATAAAATTTAAAGATATGTCAATTATTATTATGTCTTAAAGAGTAAACCTGTCTCTCCACATGATCCCCAAATGATACTAAATTTGTCAATCCCCAAACATTGATTAGCTTTAAATTTAGTTGTAAGATCCCTCATAAAGATGTCAGTTATTATTAGTATATTTTAAAATATATGCTTTCAATCTCAAATTATCAGTGTCTTGACCCTGTACTGTACATAATACCTTTCCTGGAAACAACAGTCACGCCGGTCATCCATGTAACTCCGTTCTAGATAAAATTTTTGAATTGAAATAACGTGTATATCGGAAGTTCGTATATAGGTAATCAGGTCTTCTTTCTCCTAAGCTTTTCGTATCTGATCTCGACTTTCATCTGCTTAAGATCGTTCTTGAGATTAAGGAAGGACAGACAGTAGGAATTTCTAGTTATACAACTTCAAATTGTACCCAACAAAAAAAATTGTATATTTAAATTCTAAGTATTGAAAATCATTTAAATTTTCTTATATAAACATTTAAATTTGCATAAATTTTATATTAATCTATAAAAAAAAAACAATTAATTCTCCATTGTCCATGTTGCAAGTACAACAGCAAAGTCGAATTTATTTACAATAGAAAAATACCCGAATGTAAAGAAAAAACAGTATTTTTATCCTATTTTTTTTTAGATGTTTCCGTTTCTAAAGTTTTTCTCATTTTTTCCATTCAGAATCTTTTAGTACAGCAATATCATTAAACAGACGACTAGAGCACTTCTTCAAGGTGACAACTTATATCCAAGGCTTTGTCCAAGGTATATCCTAGGGCCTGAAGGCAATCGATTTGAAGTGAAGTAGCTAGATGAAGTGTATTTCATGAAGACTTACACTTGTCTTTCCTCAATATAAACGAAATGATGCCATATTCGACTCAATCGAAAATGTCAAGTACTTAATTTCCTACTCTATCAATTGAAATCCTACGAGGAATTTCAAAACGTTGAAATCAAATAGTTCATCCGAAATAATTAAATTTTAAACAATTTCTAAAAAAATAAAAAAAGAAGAGTAGAAAACAAAATGCATTTGAATATGTTTCCATCAATTTAAATTTATATACTTTTATAGTTTAATTAGTTAATTAATTAATTAATTAATTAAAATATATTTTTGTTAAATTATTTACTAATATTAAGTTAAGTAATATTTAATTATTGTAATTTTAAATTAATTTCTTTAACATTGCTTTAATGTCATTTTTATTAGTCAATTCATCAAATACAATTTAATTTAAATGAAAGTTTTGTTGTTTAATTGTTAATTTGATCATTTTTTCCTGGCCAAATTTTTATTTCAATGGGCCGAAGTTCACTGAAATACATGCTCTGTTACCGAAATAATGCGATTTTTGTTAATTGTAATAAGCTGAATTTTTTGGTTTGCAGATGATTTTATGCATTTGTTATTGTTCTATTTATGTTTCTTTACTTAAAAACAAAATAATTTTACTCAACTTTTCGTAATAATATTTAGAGTTTTACTAAAATTTCATTCTTTTTTTGATATATTCCAAGTTAATTTCGTGTTATTTTATGTTATATTTTAAGTTAAATTTTTCTTTTTGAGTTTGAATTTTTAGTTACTTTTACTTCATTGTAAGATGTTTTTTTTACAAATTTTTCTTACATTTCTTCGGTAATCTCACGTAATTGCTACTTGTAACATATGTTTTTATTTTCCTTCGGTATGAACACTGATTGTACGCAATTTTAAGCATGTTTTTATTTAGAATATCCTTCAATTATTTTGCCACATTAACCTTCGTAACAACCGCAATTATCTTTAATAGATGTAAACGGACTATTCAGTTGTGTGAATGCAACGTTTCGTTTCAAACGCCAGAATAGTTATCATTTAATGTATTCGTATATGTTGACAACCTTCATTGTTATCGTGTCCTGGATGTCGTTCTGGTTGGATGTTACTGCAGTACCTGGAAGAGTATCTCTGGGAGTAACGACTCTTCTTACCTTAACTACATCAGCAGGAAACATCCGAGAACGTCTACCTCCAGTTGCTTACGTAACAGCTATAGACGTATGGGTAGGATTCTGTTCATTCTTCGTCTTTACCGCTCTACTAGAGTTTCCACTCGCTAATTACATAAGTAGACGACCCATTCCTAACCCAAATTCTAAGAAACGATTATTCGTCGTTAAGGTTAGTTTTTTTTTTGGCATAATTTTTAAGTTAATTACTGCTTAAATTTCTTATTTATTAATTTATTTGTGTTTCCACTAGAAGCAGTTACAAGTCAAGGATGCAACCAGTGGAAACTTACATGTGGTTGCTTCGGAACATAAGGATAAAAGCGAGATTCCTACAGCTGTTGAAGAAGCACGTACTTTAGATCGTGCATGTCGTGTACTGTATCCATTACTGTTTATCGTTTTTAATAGTATTTACTGGCCATATTATATATCGGCAGCTAAACTAGACGAAAATAATACATGATTTCGTTAGCTGTACTTCGTAGGAACTCGTGTAGAGATTAGTCGAGTCGTGAAATAATTCTATTTTCAATAGATTTAGAATGAATATATTTATCTTTAGATGAATGTATCCTTTAATTTATTACTCAACATGATAGAAAATATGTTCATTCTGATATTCCATACACTTCTGTTGAAATATTTCAAAAATAAATTACATAAACCATAATTTTTGTCATTCAAGATACAGTTATATAAGTTATAAACCTTACTACAGTAGTAAAAATAATTATTTATAAGTGTAAATAAATTATTAAAAAAAATTGTTTAATGATATTATTTTACATATTATTTCCTGTATTGTTACACAATATAAAGATATAAAAAATAAACAATGTTTAATATTGAATATTTATCTTTTAAAATATCTGAATTTAACAAATGTTCCCCCTGCTCCTAATGACATTCCAAACAGAAGCATTCCCACGCTTAAAGCTGCCATTGTACCTTTTGAATGTCCGGTAAGCCTATCTTTAATTTTGGGACGTTCAGTGACTATTTTTTTCGTAGGGGTAGGCTTAATTGTTCTTGAAGTTGGAGTTAGAGTAGTAGAATGTCTTCCTTTGGTTGAACCAATAATGATTACGTCACCTGTAAGTGTATATTCTGTTGTTTCTGTTTCCTGTTTTGTCGGTTCTGTATTTATTGAAGTTACTGAAGTAGGGGGAGGAGGTTTCAGTTTTTCATATTGTCTAGTGAGACTATATNATACCGTTTTGTCTTATTATATCTAGAATCTATTTAAAAATCTATATTCTTGATTATATATTTGTTTTTTTTTTAAATTATAAATGATTAATTAATTAAATTTAATTAATTTTTTTACAATTCTACGTATTTAAGATAAATTATGTTCGTTTAAAAGTTTGTATCAATAATTTTAAGATGTCATCGAAATTTTTCTAAGATTTTTAAGATATAACGTTAGATAATTGGTTAACTTATAAGCTTGTTTACTGCTAATTGGTTAGAAATTGAACGTACGTATTAATAGGCGGAGTTAATAACAATACATAATAACTTCCTCGTCGTTTGCGAAAAACCGACCGATCGGAATTTGATTCGTATTTTCAAAATAAAATTTTATTGTTACGTATTTTCGATTTAACCAATCAACGGACGAAAAGCGTATTATAGTGTTTGTAGAAGACCAATAAAAAAAATTGCTATTTTAATCTTAAATCAATGCTAATTTACACTCTAAAACATGCATTAAATTATATTTTACTTCGTGTATATAAAATTATAACTTTAAATAAAATAAAAACAATAAAATACGCTCTTTCCGCGATATTTTCGCATGTTTAAATGAATTTTTTTTGTTTCCTTAAATACTTTGTAATAACTTACACTCTAAACACATCGTACACTTAGAAAACTTATGTTAAATCTAACGGCTCATTTAATTTAATAATTAAGCAACTTTCTTTTTATTAACTTAATCTTTAGATTATATCTTGAGAGAGGGGAGGAACACATTTTTTTTTTCTTTTTTGTTTAATTATTACTGTTACTGTGTTATTAAATTTAATCGACTCCTTCTTAACAATTATGAGCTAAGACATAATTTGTTTGTTCAGTGATGCAGATTAACTTACCGAGGGCCACCCTAGCTGACGTAGCTTCATGGTTAATCCAAAATGATACCCATGACAGCATGACGATCAAAATGGACGGTAGATAAGTCTGAAAGATGAAGTAGCCAATGTTTCTCTTCAATTCGAAACTCAGAGACAAGCGCTGGTAGGTACCTAGAAACAAGGGGGAAAATAAAAAGGGGAAAGGAAAGAAATAGAGAAAAAAGTCCATAAATTTATGATGCTTTCCTCCAAGTGAGATAGACATTCTCTAATGTTCTTTTTTATCAAGTTATCTTAGTTATGTTACAACCAAGTTTCTGATCGACAAAGTTTTTCTTATCTGATTTTGCCTTCTTAAATAATTAGTAATGCTATTACCACACTATTTCGAATTTAACATTTATTTTTTTAAATATATATATATATATATTATTTTTTTACTTATTCTTAATGGTTATTTTAATCTGATTTAAATTATTTATTTATATATAATTTTATAAAAATTTAAATATTGTAAAAAATTTATTTTCTTTAGTATCTTTTTGATGATTTGTTTATGGCTAATTAAATCGTAAATTATAGTATATTAATGCTTATTGATTTTCATTTTTATTCAGTAAATAAATTCATGGACTATAATTTAAAAAATAATGTTTCTTATCATTTATTTATTTGACAACTTTATGATAAAAATATATTTAAATTGATTACGGAGATTTTTAGATATCTAAATATACTTAAAATCTACGTAATCTTGGCATCTAAACATCTAAAAATATTTAAATTTTTTAAGTTTATACATGTATAATGGTAAAAATATAAGAAAAATTCAGTTTATTTACATGTAAAATTACTGTAAACAAATACCGTACATGTAGCTATCTAAAAATACTTAAAACATATAAAAATCTATGTTATAATGGCGTCCGAACATCTTAAAATACTATTATTATAACAGTTTACAACTGTATAATAAAATAATTACAACAAAAATTTGTTTCATACACATATAAGATAGTATATAATTTATTATAGCTAAAAATTAAAATATATTTTAAAATATTATAAATATTTAATTGAGTTTCATTTGTTTCTCATTAAAAAACTAAATGCCAAATTATAATAAATATAAATAAATAAATTATAGTAAAGTAGATAAAAATAAACAAAGAGTAAAACTCATATATAAGTAGTACGCTGCATTATTCTTAAGATAGAGGCACTGTAAATTTATTTTAACGCGAAATATATTACTTATCAATGATTGGTTGGAAATTTTTAAAATAGAATAAAAGATTATGGCTATATTTAGCTTGTTTATAAGAAACTTTTTTGAGTTTCTATATTCCTTATCAAAACCATGATTGATAGACTGATGATCTATAATTTGATGCATGATGATAAGTGTTTTCGGATGTCATACAGATGATAATTCTTATCGCTTTTATCTTATCAAGGAACATCATGTTTGAATTTACTAAACAATTGTACTGTACTGTATATATTAAGAACTCTCGATATATTATTTTACTGTTTAAGGAAGCGGTATATGGAGGGTTCCGCAACACGTGACTTTCAAATTCTCAAATTCAACCTTGTTACTATATGTAGTTTTCATTATTTGAGATACTTAAGTTTAGCGCTACACTGTTCAATATATATTGAACAGTTGCTTATAATATATTTATCCGAGCATATATATTGCCTATGTAAAATATCATACACTTAGAGCCTACTGTATGTTGTAGTTCAACATATATACATGTATAGTTGAACTTCGATTTAATGCCACCATTTTTTCTATAAATTTGACACTAAATCGAGTATGATACTAAACTGAAGTGGCTTAAACAACGTTGGCGCTATTTTAGGAGAATGCTAGATTGAAATTTGACTATTTCATGTTAAAAGCTATACTTTTAATAAAAACATTAATGAATAAATCTCTATAATTAATGTTTAAAAATGCATATTATTATTATTATTATTATTTTTAGTATTAAAAAATTTCATTTCTACTTGAATATTCTTCCCCAAAAATAAATTTTTCAACTTAAATTAACGGTATTTTAATAAATAAAGAATATATTAAACAGAACTTATTGACAATAATGTATTTAAATTTTCAGCTCTAAAAACTATTTAAAAAAATAAATTCAATAAAATAAAATAAAAAATAGCTCCAAGCGTCCGAGNAAATTTATTTTAACTCGAAATATATTACTTATCAATGATTGGTTGGAAATTTTTAAAATAGAATAAAAGATTATGGCTATATTTAGCTTGTTTATAAGAAACTTTTTTGAGTTTCTATATTCCTTATCAAAACCATGATTGATAGACTGATGATCTATAATTTGATGCATGATGATAAGTGTTTTCGGATGTCATACAGATGATAATTCTTATCGCTTTTATCTTATCAAGGAACATCATGTTTGAATTTACTAAACAATTGTACTGTACTGTATATATTAAGAACTCTCGATATATTATTTTACTGTTTAAGGAAGCGGTATATGGAGGGTTCCGCAACACGTGACTTTCAAATTCTCAAATTCAACCTTGTTACTATATGTAGTTTTCATTATTTGAGATACTTAAGTTTAGCGCTACACTGTTCAATATATATTGAACAGTTGCTTATAATATATTTATCCGAGCATATATATTGCCTATGTAAAATATCATACACTTAGAGCCTACTGTATGTTGTAGTTCAACATATATACATGTATAGTTGAACTTCGATTTAATGCCACCATTTTTTCTATAAATTTGACACTAAATCGAGTATGATACTAAACTGAAGTGGCTTAAACAACGTTGGCGCTATTTTAGGAGAATGCTAGATTGAAATTTGACTATTTCATGTTAAAAGCTATACTTTTAATAAAAACATTAATGAATAAATCTCTATAATTAATGTTTAAAAATGCATATTATTATTATTATTTTTATTTTTAGTATTAAAAAATTTCATTTCTACTTGAATATTCTTCCCCAAAAATAAATTTTTCAACTTAAATTAACGGTATTTTAATAAATAAAGAATATATTAAACAGAACTTATTGACAATAATGTATTTAAATTTTCAGCTCTAAAAACTATTTAAAAAAATAAATTCAATAAAATAAAATAAAAAATAGCTCCAAGCGTCCGAGTGAATAAAACCACTGGTCGTGGGTTCGCGCCTCATCAAAGGGCTTGCACGTAGAGTATCGTGGGTTCGAACCTCACAATTGACTGGCTACGTGAAGATCGCGGATTTGCGCCTCACAAACGGGCTGGTACGTGAAATTTTCCGGGTTTTCTTCACATCTGTAACACTTAACTAGGTCCTGCCAGGAGGCAGATTCCACGTATCACGTTCCCGTGTACAAACAAACAGAAACAAAAAAATAATGAATAAATTTCATAGATAATTATTTTAAATTCATTTAGAACACGTTATTCCCTAATTTTCCCCCTTATTTTTAATAAAAATTTTTAATTAACTTACCGGTAGCCAACTGTTCTTTTCTATCAGTAGTCTCGTATCTCAGAATAGAAAACTGCGGTAACTCAGCTTGTTCTACACCTATAACAGGTGTTTCGGTCCAGTGCATAATCACATCTCTAACGGTATAACCATCTAAAAAAACAAATGATATGATTAAACACTCGAACTTAAGTCAATAACTTAATCGAAAAACACCGAGAAAATCTAAGAAAATCCACATCAAGTGACTTTAAAAAAAGGGAAGATTTAAATCTCTATTCAATAAACCAACCTTCACGTCACTTTGTAAATAATCCAAAAATAAATATATAAAAATCTATTAAAATGTTAAAATATATATATATTTATTTATTTATTTAATTTCGATTTATTTATTTATTTTTTTAGATTTAAAGTATAAAGATTAACGAATTTTATAACTGAATTTATAAAAAAGATTTAAAGATTAGATTTTGTAAAATTTATATATTAAAATAATTCTATTTAAAAAATT
>NW_019384293.1:710563-740848 GCF_000671375.1 Centruroides sculpturatus | reverse complement strand
GCTAAAATAATTTTTTTATTTACATTTTTTTAAGAATTTTTTAACACATTTTTATTATTAAAATATAATAAAATATTATTCAATTAATTAATTATTACGTTTTTATGATTGATTATAATTAATACTAAATATCAGAAATGAAATCTTTTGTGTACTTTTTGTAAATACTAAATATAAGCTAATTATTTTAAATATAATTAAACATTAATTTAATAATTCCAATACGTAATTTATACATTTATTAATTATTATTGGGCTGCAATTTTTAAATTGAAGACTTATACAGTACATTATACTGTCGTCCGTCCGTCCGTCTGTCTGCCCTTCGTTAATATCAAGAACGGAGTTGTATAGACGAAAATCGAGACCAGATATGAAAAACATAGAGGGGAAAGCTTAATTATATATCAACTTCCTGAAGTCACGCAATTTTTTAAAATTAAAATACGATTAAAAATTACTGCCTAGCGTTGTAATGACGTCACAATAATATACACTCGATTTTAAAATATAACTTACAGCTTTCAATTTCTACTGTACAATTCTGTGAATCCAAAGGATAATAATGTAAGTCCATCATACAAGCCAATGTTGTAGTGAACCTAACGAAAAAATACGCATATATATGTATATATTTACTTAAAAATATTTTAAAATAATTAAAATAAAATGCAAATTAATTAATTTTAAATTTAGTTAAGTACCTTTTAAGTAAATATAAATTTAGATAAGTGCTTTTAAATAAGTATAAACTCATAGGTAAGTACTGTACCTTTTACGTAAGAACAAATTTAGGTAAGTAAGCACGTTTAAATATAAATATAGACCAAGTATTTTTTAGTCACCATAATACAGTAAAACCTGTATAAACCGGAATTTCACGGCACAGAATTTTTTTTTTCAGTTTTGGACAGATTTTACTGTATACATAAAGCAGAATAATACTGTATATATATACTAATAATACATAATATACATTTATGAAGTTTAATCATTTATAATTAAAAAAATTAAACGTAAATTTAATTTAATACTTTTAAGTAAATATAAATTTAGTTAAGTATGCATTTTTATACAGGTAAAAATTTAGGTGAATACTTTCAAAAAAGTAAAATTTATATATTTTTAAGTTATGAGAAAAAGAGAAATTGCCTGTCACTCATTTACGGAGGACCCCAAACTAATGTTTTATAAGAAAAAAATTCTCCGAAGAGAAACGTTTGAAGCCCCCTAAAATTCTCCCGAGCCTCGTGAAGCTATAACGCCTCACTGTTTTAAATAAGTATAAATTAACGTTAAGTACTGTATACATTACTATCCCTAAGTAGGCCTACTTAACGTAAATTTATACTTAGTTAAATGTACTGTACTCATCTATACTTGGACTTACTCGAAAGAGAATAGAGTATTTTCAAGTAAGTATAAATTTAAGAAAGTACTTTAAAGAAACAATAGATTTAGGTGTACTGTACAGTACAGTACAGTACTTTCCAGTAAGATCAAATGTAGATTAGTACTATCATGTAAGTATAAATTTAGGTAATTTACCATTTTGAAGTACCAAATATAAATATTTCGTACTTTTAAGTAAACATAAATTTAGTTAAGTGAGCACTTTTAAACAGGTAAAAATTTAAGTGCATGAAGTTGACTAAGGAAGCACGAAATTGGACATACTTAAGTAAGGCCAAATTTAAGTACTTAATTAAGTATAAATTCTGGAAAAAAAGTTTAAATAAGTACGAATTTAGTTAAGTATTCAGCTTAAAAATATACTTAAGAATTTTTGAGTAAAACGTGAATTAAAAATAAATATTTTTTTAAGCATAAACTTTTTTTTTCTAGAGTAAAATGTAATTTTCTTGTCTGATTGAATGAAACATGAGTCATGAATTTTGTTAGAGGATCAATTAAGTAAAAACAATGAGATTACATGCAAGTTCTATCGATTTATATACTTGTAAACACTTCAAAGTTTTCTCTAGATTAGTTTTTTATTTTTTATTTTTTGAAGTGTTAAACTATGAGGATTTGTAAATATTTATGTCTTCTATCATTTCACCAAGTTTAATCATTGATCACGTGTTTTTTGAGGAAGTATTTCTAATTTAAAATATACAAAATTACAATATTTTTTTATGTTTTTAGAAGCATAAATTTTTATTCTGATGATTTTATTAATAATAATAATAATAATAATACACTACATTAAATTATAAAGAAATTTTAATTTTATGTATCTATTTATTTTTTTATAAATATTTTATTGTTTATATCTTATTAAAATAATTTTTAACTTTAGAATATATTCGTTTGCCAGAATAATATATAATTTTACGTCAAATTGACGTCATTATGGGACTGTCTTCATAATAAAAATGTGAGTATGACGTCAAATTCACGTGAAAGTAATGTACACGATTCTGAAGGAAACGAATGTAAACCCTTAATAAAACGATTTTTGCAAAAAATAAAAATAAAATATTAATAAATTACGTTTTATAATTGTTTTATANAAAAATATATATATATATATAATATTTACTTTAAATTATTGCATCAACCAGTAAACAATTCAATATTGCATGCAATTTCTGGCACTTAGCGCCATCTAGATTTAACTACGCGAACTAACGAGATTATAAGAGGGGGAAAAAGTTTTTTAATTCTAAAAATACTTTTAAATCATATAAAAAAATTTCCAATTATAAAAAATTACAATCACAAATTTACAAATTATTGCTATTTTTATTTATTAAAACATGTTTAATTGCCTGTTAAATAAGAAATATATTTAAATATGTTTGAAAGAAGAGAATATTTGATAAATTAGTAACGCTGTTTACTAGAAAATCCTTAGGATTTGTAACAGTTGAATGTCTTTATTGGAATTAATACAGGTTGTCGATTATGATTTTCCATAAATCCTCAATAAATATTCGACGAATTTAATCAGAGAATAACACTTTCATCTCAAAAATCTATTCATTTCTAAGCTAGTTAATTAGTTTGCCAGTTATTAAAGTTTTAGTTATACTTATGTGTAGCATCTGGTTCAATACATTGTTAATCTATTGAATCGATTATTTTAGCCCCTGATGACCAGAATCTGTGCTCCTTTTCTTGCAATTGTTTGCTCGTTAATGATCACAATCGTTGTTTTTTTCCTTTGATTAGAATTATTTGCTTATAAAAGTTTGTGTGTTTAACTTGGATTTGTTTGCTTCTTAAAAGGTTTCATTTGTTGTTCAAATGACCAAAATTGTGTGTTGTTTATTTGGCATTTGTGATTTTAATGATCAAAATTTGTGTTATTTGCTTGAAATTCTCGATTTTTAATGATCAAAATACAATTTTCTGGTTAGAATCTTGCACTCTAATGCTTAAAAATGTGTATTTTGTTGCTTGGAATTGTTTATTCTAATGATCAAACTCTCATTTATCATTTCGAATTTCTCATTTTAACGATAAAAATTTGTTTAGAATTTTTTGTTTAATGTCAAAATTTTGTGCTTTTTAATAGAAAACCTTACTTTTTAATGCTTAAAATGCGCATTTCTTGCTTGAAATTCTTTATTTTTAATGTTAAAAATTTCATTTGGGCTTACAGAATTTCTGGTTTTAAGGATCGTAATTCGTCGTTTGCTCTAAATTTTTGTTTAATAATCAAAATTCATTTTCACTTATAGAGATTTTTTTTTTTTGTTATTAATGATAAAAACTCGTGTTTTTACTTAGAAATTTTACTCCGTAATGCTTAAAAATGCATATATATTTTGCTTAAGAGTCGTCTATTTTAAGTGCTTACTTGAAATTCGTGATTAAGTAAAATTTAATGATTAAAATCTATGTTTTTTGCTTAAAAATCTTGCTGATTAATGCTTAAAATTCATATTTTTTACTTACATTTCTGAAATTTTCTTTTAATTCTACACATTGGAAAGAAAAATTCCCATTCTTTGCTATTAAATTTATTGTTTATTAATAATCAAAACCTTGTTTTTTCTTAATAAATTTTTAGATACATAAAATTTCTTTACTGGAAGCCAGAAGTATATATTAAAAATTTCTTATCTTCATGAAAAAATGTATATACATATCCAGATAATTAAACAGCAAAGAAAGGGAGAGAGAGAGAGAGACAGAAAGAGAGAGAATGGAAGAGGATGGAAAGTAAAAGGAAGTAATCAGAGATAAAATGAAGTACAACCTTCTCTCGCTTGTGCAAACAAAATATTGATTGGAACCAGTTGCACAGCTGGAAGGGATGGATGAATCCTTATCAAAATTAATCTTTGCTTTGTCAAAGACAAATTAAAATTAACAAGATAACATCATCATCAACAACTATTAAAAATAAATTAAGAACTTTTTTAAGAAAAAATAAAATAAATTTAATACAATAAATATTGTATGCTTACAAGAAATAATGAAGGATTCGATAAAATGAATTCTTTCTTTAAGAAAATAAATTTTTCCCTTGAAGGAAGATAAAAATTTACTGAATTTTTCTTTGAAGAATTTAAAACAGAATTAAATGAATTCTTCTTTGAAGAAGAATTCAATAAATTCTTCATCTTGTTTCAAGGATGAAGAATTCCTTCAATTTAAGGGAAAAAATTGAAGGAAGAAGTTAAGAATTAAAAACGTCAAGAAAAATTATTCTTGGGGATTTTTTTAAAATAAAATCTCTTCAATTTCCTCTCTTGAATTCTTTATTAATTCAATAAAGAAATGAGGAAAAAATCGATTAATTCTTCTTCATTGAAATCTTCATTCAAAAACTCAATGGATTTGTTTGCTTCTTCAATTTGTTGGATTTGTTTGCTTATTCAATTTAATAAAGATACAAAAACATTTTAATGAATCCTTCGTTGAAATCTTCTTCAATAAAGAATTCATTAAACTCTTCTTTATTTTTGAAGAGGAATTTATTAAACACTTTCTTTTTTGAATGTTTTTCTTTCTTAAGCGAATTCTCTTCAATTCTTTCTGTTAAATTCTTCTTCAATTTAATGAAGAAATAAAAACTTTAGGGAACTCTTCTCCACTAAAGAATTCAATTAATTCTACTTCAGTTTAATAAAAAAAATAAGAAATTTTTTCTTTACTAAAATGTTCTCCAATGAAGAATTAAATTGAAGAATTCAATGAATTCTTCAATTTAATAAAGAAATAAAACAACTTTTGAGCATTTCTCCTCAATGAAATCTTCTTTAATAGAATTCATTAAATTATTCTTTAATTTAATAAAGAAATAAAATGCTTTGTGGAATTCTTCGTCACTGAAGAGTTCAATAAATTCTTCCATTTAATAAAAAAAAAAATGGAGAAAAATATCGAATTCTTCATTTAATTCTTCTTCATTTAAGAAAATTCCAACGAAAACNTAAATAATGAATTTTTATTTAAAAATAATTTGCATTTTTATTAAATATTTTATTTTAATTTTTTAAGAATTTTTTGAAATATTTTTGCTTGTATTTGAAACTCATAAGTGTAGTTTAATGTAACAGAAAAAAATTCTTTTTTTAAATATAGAAAAATTACTTATAATTACTAATTAAAAATGAATCTTTCTCTTTTATTATACTAAAATTAAACGAATTATATCATTAAAAATTAATAATAATCAATCATGATGAAAATTACAAGGCATATTGCCCATTTTCCAAGGACGTATTCGCCTAAGATCTATTCAAGAAACACTGTATAATCTGGAAAAAATCTATTCTATCTTGTATTCTTTTGAATTTACTATAATTTTATACATTAATAAATCCTTATAAACTTTATAAAAGTATTTATAAATATTAATTATAATTAATTATGATTAAAATTAGGGCACAATAATTATTTTCTAAGACGTGCTTCTTTGAGATCCACTCAAAAACACACTTTGTAACACGAAAAAATTTATCTTATCTTGTATACTTTTTGAATTTTTTTAAAGATTATATATTAAAATATCTTATAAAAGTGTTTATAAGTGTTAATAATAAATAATTATAATCAAATTTATAAGTTATAATGCCCATTTTTCGAGGGTGTGCTATATTAAACTACATCCAACAGTCACTTTGTAAGATGGAAGAGTCTATTTTATGATGTATATTTTTTACTGTTTTGAGTATTACGCTTTAAGTTATAAAAATTAACAATTATTAATCTCGATAAAAATTACAAGGCATAATTCCCTTTACAAGGGTATACTTTCTTAAGATCTATCCAAAAACTTACTTTGTAACATAGAAAAAGCTACTTTATCATGTATATTTTTTACTGTTTTGAGTATTACGCTTTAAGTTATAAAAATTAACAATTATTAATCTCGATAAAAATTACAAGGCATAATTCCCTTTACAAGGGTATACTTTCTTAAGATCTATCCAAAAACTTACTTTGTAACATAGAAAAAGCTACTTTATCCTGTATGTTTTTTGAATTTATTTCAAGTCATATTAAAAAAATATTTTAAAAATCAATAAATACAATTTTTTTTCTTTTAAAAAAATGCATTTCTAAACAGTAACACCCTGAGAAAGGGGTGCAAAAGAAGCAAACTGATCTGGACCACCAATATGTATTATGCCACAGGGCCCTCCAATATGTAATGTTGTACAGTATAGTACGTATGCTACAGGGCCTCAATATATACTGTATCTACGCCCCAGGCCTACTTTCTAAAAAGAATAATAGTAAAACGTGCAGTACACTTACCTCATACCATATGATATACTCCCATCAGACTTTAAACGTATCATTTTATTTTTTTCGGTGACTTCGTGAAGAAATGAATTTTTATCATTAGCAAAAAATGTATCCGGTACCCAAATTTTTTCGGCAAAATCACCAGATAATGTCAATTCGTAATTTTCCGAACTAAACGATAATCTATCATCCTTCCAATTTTGATTTAAATATAACGTTAAAGTATAATCCTAAGCATGAAAAAAATAAGAGAAAAAAAATGTAAAATGATTATAATTTCACCTAAAAAATATATATATATTTATTTAATACTTTAAATAACTTAAATAGATAAAATTTAAAATAATATACTATAAATACGTAATGTTACATAAATGTTTAACACGTATACTTAGATATAAAAGAAGATAAAACAATAGTAACCATTGTAAAACTATAAAATATAGATGTAACCTGTAGATAAAGGAAAGAAACAGTAAACAAGCAATAAGACCTTTACAAATGGTTCCTTTATTACTAAATTACGTCAAACCAGGTGACCCGTAATGCAGGTTTATAATTCAACGTCTACCATCTTGGCTATTGATTTTCTCGATTCAATCTTTACTATATATATATATATTTTTTTTTTATTTTACACCTCTTTAACTACGTAGAGTTTAGTGATATTCTACTAAACTATTTGCATCCCCTTAACACTAATGTTAAGTTAAGTGTAGAAGAAAATACACTAGACTCACCTCCAAAATTTGGTCTCAGTCTGATGTCGTAACCTTCCAATAACATTTTTAAAATATCTGTTACATTATCGAGCTGGTCAGGATTGGCCGAATATTGAGTGTATCTAAAATCGTAAAAAAAATCAATTAAATATTAATTATACGAATATATATTTAACGGGAAGTTATTCTATGATATATATAGGGATAGAAATGATTAAAAATTTACGTATAAACAATGAATTTTTTATTTTTTCGTTTATTTAACTTACCCCTTTACATCGGTAGTGACGAAGTGCAATATTGAAAATATTGTATATATATACATCATGCAAAGATGTTGTTCTGGTCGCTAGCAACTCTAGCGACATCATTCCTCCCTCTATCAGAGACGGAGGAAGGCAGGCAAGTGTGTCAAATGAAAGATGTGAGCATGCGCAATTGCTTACCTGGGGAAACTTCCTGATGGTTGAGCTCATATCCTTGAACGGGGATGCTGAAGAATGATTTCGATTTTCGTCAATGACCGCTCTCTCGTGCTTAATTATTATATATCAAATGAGAATTTTACGTATCTCTGATTTGTTTAGGGATTCTTTTTTATTTTTATTTTTTTACTTCATAAAAGTGATTTTTATACAGGGAATTTTATTAGAATAAACTCGTATAGATCTAATTTCCACTTAGGAATTTTTGTTTTATTTAAGTGATTTATGCAACGATTTATGTATCTAATTTCTACGTTAAATCCTTGCTTCGTGTATCCGATCTTTACAAGTAATTTTTTTTTTATTTTTTTTTAATATTTGATTTATACGGGAAATACGTGCTGTTATATAATCGATTAATACAACGAATTTTTGGATTTAAATAGATGGTTTCTACAGGAAATCCTTGATTTACATAATTGATTTATAGGAGAAATTAATACTGTAAACAATTTATACAAGAAATGTTTATACTAATACTTATAAAACGAATATTTACTTTATATTAATATTATATACGTAAACGAATCGTATAAAGTAAAAGTCTTATAAGAAAAAGAATTAATTACAATAGAAATTATTTTTATACAGATATTAATATTTTATTTTATAATAATGAATAATTTATATATTTTACTAAAAATAATAGACTATCTTCTAGCACATTTGTGCTATTTTATACACTCAACACATTAATTTTCCATTAAAGCGAATTTCCATTAAAGGGAATTTTTTTTAAATTGCATTCTTAGAATTTTATGTTATAAAAATTATATTTTATTTATTTTAAATAATTATCTTATTTATAACTATATTTAATTTTAGATATAATGTAAGAATAGTGTTAATTTATAGTAGTAGAATATACTTAGAAGTCTTGTTGCCTATACCATGAAGGGTATGTGACTATCAGTTTCGTATACTATACTGTATAACAGAGGGAAAGTATGGCGATCTATCAACAAATGACTCCAAGATTTTTAAATTTTTGGACTCGGGGACCTTGAAACGTCGAGAAATTCAAAACAAGTTGGGGTTTTTTTTCTGTATGTATGGATATTAGTGTGTGGGGAGCACGATTTTGTTCACACAATTTGAAGCTTAATAACTCCTGTACTGTTCGTCGAAAATTTCTAAAAATTTTCAGGTAGATTGGTATAGTAGGAAGAAACGTTTCCAGAAATTTTTATAAAAATCGGGCTATTGGTTCGTGAGATATGGCCCTATTTCCTTAAAATCT
Organism: Centruroides sculpturatus; assembly: GCF_000671375.1. NCBI lineage: Eukaryota > Metazoa > Arthropoda > Arachnida > Scorpiones > Buthidae > Centruroides > Centruroides sculpturatus. Next base: position 731,690 of record NW_019384293.1, on the reverse strand, counting down.
CCCGAAACAATCTGAAGATTTAAAGGAGAAGGTAGCAATTATTAAGGATGAAAACAAATAAAGAATGCCTGAAAAGTCTAGCTAAAACGTTTCCAACTTTTATTTTCTAGTTATTATAAAGTTTTAATCACTATACTGTATAAATTTTATATAATATATAGTATATGTGATAGAATAGTTTCTATACCTAATACCATTAACTTAATAGCATCGTTATACTAAGATTATGGCTAAGAAAATTAAAAATTTTATTAAATGTTTTGGAAAAGTCATTCGAAAAAAGCTTTTCAATAACATTCACTTACTTCTAAAAAAAGAGATATTGCTTTTCCTGTTGAGTAATAATATCAATTTTTCTGACTCACCAATATTTTTCCAATATGGAAAAACTTCTTCCATACTTTAAAACTACTTTTAAAAAAATTATGATAATTTTTTTATTATAAAAAAACACTCTTAAATTGGCTCACAATTTATATACTATAAATAAAAGAATTAATATTGATTAATCTTTAATTTAAATAATTAAATAAACCTCGTTTAAGTTAAAAGGTATCTAAGTTAAGATGAAATATTTCGTTAAATATTTTATAATTTAACGAAATTTTAATACATATTTAATTTATAAAATTAAATATTATATCGATAATAAATTTATAATTTTTATAGAAATTTTATGTTTAATTTTTTAGATTATTGTGAGGATTTTCTTAAAAATTTTACATTAATCTTTTATTGTTACTGTAATAACATTATGTTAAAAAAAGGTACGGTATATAAATGAAATTAACTCAAAAATTCGAAAAAAATTACCTCTAAATAGCTCAAAAAAAGTAACATTTTGTAAATTTTTTGAATATTTATCTAAAAAGGCGAAAAAAATATTTTAAAAAATCTCAGTTGGTATACAAAGTAAAATTTCTTTACATTTTTTTTGAGTATTTAGCTTAAAAAAAAATTATAAAAACTGCATTTATAAAAACGCAAAAACAAAGGCAATTTTTTTAAACATTTATCTTAAAAAATTGCATAATATCAAGTGAATAAAAAAACGCAAAAAAAAGTCAAAAAATCTCACCTGTGATATATACAAAAAGTAAAATTCCTTCAAACATTTTGTATATTTAACTTTAAAAAAAAATTATGAAAAATCGCATTTCCACGAAAGAAAACTCAAAAATTATTACATTAAAAAAAATTAAAGTTATTCTTTAAAGTTATTTTGAATATTTATCTTTTAAAAAAAGACCATTAAAGCAAGATCGATCTATTTTCATTGTTAACACAACTAAATTTGTATTTTATTTTCTAAAAAATTAAATAAATAAATATAAAATTGACTTTTAAATTGCATTTAGATTAATATTCACACCCTGCACTTTTCTTTTATTTAAAAAAATATATATAATTCTTGATTCGATAAGTCATATTACATTATGTAATATTAATAATTTATTTAAAGAAACCCATCAAAATTTAAAGATTATTAATTTTTTTTTACATGTTACACAGGTATTAAACATACAGAATTTGTATCATTACTAAATACATCACATGGTGGCGCTAATGTAGTCCTGTACAAATTCTCTGTTATGGCGTGAGCATTGCCAAGCTTGTAAAAAAATTTTTTTGTCAAAAGTTTTGACACGTGTTTAATGAAGATTTTCTAATTTATTTTTTAAATTTTCGCTGGTTTTTTAAAATTAATTTTAAACGTTAAAATGCTCCAATATGATCTATCATATCTTACGTGTTATGTGCTCAGGATATCGAACGTTTTCTAGTAATTTCAATATAATAATATTTTACTGTCTGCTTACTGTAATGTTAGAAAATCAAAGGAATATTATCACCCTCGCTATAGGAATCAACTCTACTTCAAAGTGAGTTTATTTAGATTTGTTTTTTTTTGTGTTTGTTTGTTTATAACAATTAAATCGCTATGCGATTCTTTATATCAATAACTTATTGTTTTATTGTTAGAATGTCGTGTCGAATGTTTATATAATTTTGTGGTTTAATATGATATTAATTATAATTAGAGTGTAATCATTATAATGATAATGAATCAGTGTTCTTGTAATGCTTAAGAGTATGATCTTATGTGTTTTATTTGTATGNATATCAATAACTTATTGTTTTATTGTTAGAATGTCGTGTCGAATTTTTATATAATATTACTTATTATATTAATTATAATTAGAGTGTAATCATTATAATGATAATGAATCAGTGTTCTTGTAATGCTTAAGAGTATGATCTTATGTGTTTTATTTGTATGTTTATTCGTTTATCTTACATCTACTGCTTACTCTACTTCCTTACTTCTAAACGTTTAGTCTTTCTTCTTTACCTTTAGCGCTTACTCCACTTCCTTACTTTTAGTGCTTATTTCACTTCCTCACTTCTGGTGCTTATTCTACTTCCTTACTTCTGGTGCTACTCCATTTCCTTACTTTTAGTACATTATTTCCTTATTCCATTTCCTTACTTTCTTGCTTACTTTACTTCTAACGGTTACTGCACTTCCTTACTTATAACGTTTACTCTATTTCCTTACCTCTAGAGCTTACTTTACTTTTACTCTATTTCCTTACCTCTAGAGCTTACTTTACTTCCTTACTTATAACGTTTACTGTATTTCCTTACCTCTAGAGCTTACTTTACTTTCTTACTTATAACGTTTACTGTATTTCCTTACCTCTATAGCTTACTTTACTTCCTTACTTTTAATGCTTACACTATTTACCTTACTGCTAATATTCTCTATCTGTTTATCCATACTTCTAACCCTTACTCTCCTTACTCTTACTTTTAATGCTTACTACATTTATTCTTCTTTTTAATAATTATTCTACTTGACTAACACTTATTTACTTTTAAAACGTTTCAATAGTCTAGTTATAGCAGAGTTTTTAGTGGTTTATGGCAAGTTCCTCATTCCTAATAAATTACAGCTGTGTAAGCTTCTTTCTTGTGATTCTTTATAGAAAATCCCTTATTTCTGATACTTTAAAGTAGCCCTTTATTTCTAATAAGGCCATGGTAAGCTTCTTACTTTTATAACGTGACTTTAAAATAATTTCTTATACTCATGAATTCGAGAAAATAGAGAGGAAGTAAATCTTTTTATTGAATGAATTTATCATTTCTACAATCCATCATCATAAATTTTTACAAGAAAAAAAAATTAGAATGTAACATTGATGATGGAAGAGCTATTGATAGAAAGAAAGTCTTTCGTTTCTACACTCTGTCTCGTGCCCCAGATAACACGTGATACAGTAAAACTTGTGTAAGACGGAATGACGCGGTGAAAAATATTTTTTCCGGTTTGGCAAGTTTACTTTTTAAAACAGGTTTTTAAATCAGAAAATCGCTCCTTTCCAAAGAATTTTTTCCGTTTAGGAAGGTTTCCGTTTTAGACAAGTTTTACTATACTTATTTGTTTGTAACAACATCCGATAGAGCTATTACTTACTAACATAGCAATTTTTATTGGAGAATTTCAAATATTTTACATTATTCTCGATTGTAAATTCATGTTATTGTTCAATTGTCATGTCATAAATTATATTGTCGAGTGAGTTACAGACAGACAGTCTGTAAATCATTCTACAATATAACTTATCGTCTGTGCTGTTTGATTCACTGTTTTGATACGTTATTTTGGATGAAATCTTCCATAAACATTAGAATTTTTAGGAATTTAACAGATAAAAATCAGCTTATATTTTCTAAAAAAAAATCATTAATACCTATTTTAAAATCTGTTTAACAATTTATATTTTTATAAATTATATTATTATATTAATATACAGTATTTATATTTATTAATACAATATTAATATTTATTAACGAATATATGTTTCTATAATTTGCCAAGAATATATATACTATATTGATACTGTATATAAAAATATAAGGTTAATAATATTTTTATAAATAGATAATTTATAAAATAATTTAATAAAAGGCGATTAAAATTAGTTTTTGATTTTGTTAATAGGAAGCAATTGTAATGAGGTTAATATATGATAATTTTCCTATCTAATAATAATATATTATGCAGGATAATGATAAGAGATGAAATTTTATTATACAGTGTAATCAAAAAGAATGATTATTTTGTATAGGATGATCAGAAGAATGATTTGTCTTGTATAGGGTGATAAAAAAAGCTTAAATGTCTTATGTTATCAAAAAGATAACCTGTATTATACAGGAGTCAAATAGAGCGACCTGTAAGTCCTGTATTATACATTGGATCAAAAAGAGCGTCCTGCANGTATCGAAAAAAAGTGGAAAAAATACATCTAAAAAAACTTGAAAACTTCAATTCTTTTATTTTTATTATTTTAATATTTGAAAGACATTTTTATTAAATCGAAGAAAGCGTATACTTTTCAACACTTTAATAAAATAGGAGCTTACATGCGTATGTGTTTCTGTGTGTTATATATATAACTCACTTAACACAGAATATATAAGTAAAAAAAAAAAAATAGGTAAGACACGAAAATTACCAATCAGTTTAAGTGCCGATCAACCTTTCTTATTAATCAGCTTATGAATTTCGTATGAATATTACATAATTTTAATAGCTTTTATGCATTACAAACGATAACTGCAGCTGATACTATCAAATGGAAATTCTCCGTTACTTGCTTTTAATTTTTAGTGTTTTTTAGACAATAATATCTCATTTTATGTATAGAAAATATTAATAATAAGATGAAAAACATAACGAATTGACATATCTTGATATATAAGAAGGGCGTATGCCGAATTTCGTAAGCAAAGTTCTGGTAATCTTCAACGAGTGGGTTGACCCTAGAAAAATGGTTGAAAAGAAACGATTTAGATAATGATTGTTGATAAAATAATATATTACAATTAAATTGATTTTTATGTTATTAAAAATTGAAAAATTTTATATTCTTTACTTTGTAAAAAATTCAAATGTCATTAAATTCTTTAGCATTAAACATCTAAAATATTCAATTGTAAATGCATGGTATCGATTGTAAAAATGCGGTATTTTTCTCCGATCTTTTCCGTTTCTACTTGATAAATAAGTAAAAAAGTAAGTAAAAATACTAAAATCTAAGCAAAAAATCTAAAAGAAAAGTAGAAGGAAAATAAAAAGGAATCGTTCCTTTGATGAGAAAGTAAGTGATTTAGTGTTTTTACGTTAGTTCTTTCATGAATAACAAATGAAAGAATAAGGAATGTGGTTAAACTTAACTGTAAATTTACTTTAAATGTAAACAAATAAATACATCTTTAAAAAAAGTCACGCATTTAATTATAAACAAATCCAGCTACGAGTTGCGTAACTTTCCCAGACAAACTTTAAAATTGTTTATGGCGCCATCTGTTATGAAATTTTATTATACAGTGTAATCAAAAAGAATGATTATTTTGTATAGGATGATCAGAAGAATGATTTGTCTTGTATAGGATGATAAAAAAAGCTTAAATGTCTTATGTTATCAAAAAGATAACCTGTATTATACAGGAGTCAAATAGAGCGACCTGTAAGTCCTGTATTATACATTGGATCAAAAAGAGCGTCCTGCATTATACAGCAAAAGACTAGCTTATAGTATGTTGAAGAATCAAAAAGGATTATTTAAATTATAGAGGAAAATCATAGTGCAGCTAACTTGTATCGTTTGTAATATGACTTTTTGATCACCGTGCAGTGTATATAATTCCATAATAAAACAATTCTTTGTATATTTTATATTAAGTGACGTTTATAGATCAACAATAGAACAACGGAACTTTTAAAACGAAAAAGCTTAATTATATACCAACGGAACAGTTAGTTGGATTACTCAATAATTATTTGTGACAGTTGAAACGTGTCACGTAAGTCCCAATGGAGTATGTCTATACACCAGAATGTCCCAAATTTGGAGAGAGGTTTCTCCTCCTCTATTGAAGATTCAGTTCTTGATTCTTACTAAAGGTATAACCTATGTAATTTTAAAATGAAGAGTTGTCTTGAACGGAAGTATTGTACCTTCTTGTGACAAAAATTTCCAATAAAGTTCCTTTTAAAGTTTTGGTTTGCTTTAATAAAATATTAATAAAAGGTAAATATTTCAGACCCAAGTATACTTTTCCACTACAGTAAGTTACTTTTCATAAATGTACTTTTATATTTAAGTAACTTTACATATGCTGCATACATTTAAAGTTTAGTAATAATATATGTATACAATATTAATTGAAAGAGGATTTGAGTCTGTAAGATTTATTTTGAGTAAACAGCTGGGGCCAATAATACAATTTAGTATTAAATTAAAGCTATTGATGTATACATGATGTCGTTAAAGAGAGATTTGAAAAAGGTGCAATAATCTTTAAGGTAAAGACAGGAATTAAATTGAATTGGATCTAAACCGAGATTACATTAAAACCTGTGTAAACCGGAATTACAAGGTGTAAACTATTTATTTCCGTTTAGGCAGGTTTCCATTTTGGACAGATTTTACTGTATATTATAAGAATTAATCTAAATAGCTNGATGAATAGAATCGTATTCCCTACAAACACTAACTTCCATACATACGATGTTTCAAGTTCCCCTGAGTCCAAAAATGTAAAAATCTTATAGGAAGGGGTAGTTTTTGGATCGGTTTTTCCATTATAGCCAGCAAAGTAATATAATTACTTAAATATACTAAATAAATTTAAAATTTTAACTAAAAAAAACCCCAAAAATTTAATAGTATTGTCCGTATTGTTAATGATTTAAATTTAATTTTATGACAATTAAAGATAATTAATAATTTTAATGAATAAATGTTATTTTAAACGAAATTTTTATTGTGTTTATTTCTAGTCAAATTAAAGAAGCGAGTAAAATTATGTATGATACTTCGATTCTCCTTGATAATCTTTTATCAGAAAGGAATTACAATAGACACGTTAGACCCGGATTTGGTGGTGAGTATTTTTAATACTGTACTATATTCATGAACATTTCTGGTTATTTTATAGTATAATTTCTAGTATTTTCATATGTTTATTGAATATTTTCTATAAATAGTACTTTAAAAAATGCATTATTTTAATCTAGTTTAGCAGAAATTCTGGTGTAGAATAGACCAATCTATATTAGAATTAATTTTTGTACTGTTGAGGTAGTATTTCTTACTAAAATTTCACTTCGAAATATACTAGAAATTCTAGAATAACACAGTAGGATATTTTTAGATTGTATTGTTTGTATTACTTTAAGCATTTTTCGATATTTTTCAAATGTTAGAAAAAAACTAAAGGAAAAAATAACACTAGCAATATTTAGTGCTATATTTGCTAATTTTTCCAGTACTTTAATAGTAATATTTAGTGCTATTTTTTCTATCATTTTAATACCCTTATAGCATCGATCATACGAATCCAATGAGCTCAGATACGATTTTCATACTAGCCAATGCAATAAATAAGTGGAAAATTCTATAAGTTAATTTGAATAAAAGCACTTATTGATAAAGAATAAAAAAAAATAGAGAGTAAGTAAGTAACACGATATTAAATTAAGATAAGTTTTAATGATACAAATGGATTAATGCCAAATCATAAAAGCGAACATGCACACGCGGTTTATATTGCAACAAGGCAAAATGGTAAGTCATGTGTCAACTTGGACAAATTAATGGATATGTTAGAGAAAGGTTGCGTTTGACCGACTTCCTATCTTTTTGATGACAGAAAATTGATTGTAGTGAAATTTTTAGCATTCAATTTATCATTGGTGCAATTTTACTTCCCTTTTATTCACTCGATTACTAGAGTAAAGTACGAGAGAAATGATACAAAACACGCAAATTCATAGAAAAATAAAGGATAAATCTATTCGCTTTTCCTTTTACTGGAAATTTGTAAAGATTTTCTTTATAATAAATGNAAAATAAATCGTGTTTTAAAAAATACTTTAGTTTTTTTAATAACCCCGAGTTAATTTTAAATCACAGGAGTGGTAACTCAGCATATTAACCGCGTATTTCGTCGTGTACAAACTTTCATTAATATAAACAACATTTTCGGAATTTTAATTTAGGGTTTCCTACTCCTTCATGAAAAAGAGAATAATGCTGTCAAAACTATAGAAGAAGAAGAAAATTTAAAGGAAATACGCATGGATACTGTCACAGCTACATGGAAAAAAGTAAGATTTGGCTTTAAATTTAAGTTTTTCAATGATAATAATAACTTTTGCGATTTGTTTAATTCGATAATTTCAATCTACTGTACACATAACTTAATTAGAAGCATTTTCACCGAAAATGATCGATCGTCGCTAGTTGTTGTTTTTTTTAATTTATATATTTTTAAATTAATAAAAATATAAATGTTAATTCTTAGAAGCAACTTCTAATAAAACACACTTTCCTTTGCCTTACACAATCGTAATGTTTTATATATTTAAATTTTTTGGGGGGCAACTTTATTAATTATTTCGAATTTTTTAAAAATTGTATAAATATTTATCAACTTTATAAAATTTTAATAATATTTTTATTAATTTATAAACCTAAAAATAATTTTTTTTCGATAATTTTCTTTACTTAATGAAGCTTAACATTTGCGAAATGTGATACAATTTCTATAATATTTTTTGAATTTTTTCCATAAAAACACTAAAAAATTATTATTTTATAAATTTATAAGATTTTATTAAATATAATTCTTATAAATTTACATTTATATTAAAATAAAAATTCTTTCAATTTTTACTAAAATAGGCCCTCCAACGATTGTCCATACTGACATTGAAATTAGAAGTTTTGGTCATATATCTGAGAAGAATATGGTAAGTTTATCGAATTTTTCTACAAAAATTAATACTTTTTAAAATTAAAAATAGATTCAAGATGGTTTCAATTTATTTAGATGATAAATTTATATTAAATAATTGAAAATATTACTTCGTACAATAAATTATTCTGTATTATTAATTGCTTTCAACATACATGTTACATTCATCATTACTGAATTAATTTATTATATATAATATATATCACTTTATAATTATATCGTTATGCTGGAAAATTCTCTAAATGGCATTAATGCATGATGCAAACTAAATCAAACATTCATCAATTTTGCACATAAATGATAGCTTTAGTGCAGTATCGAATGCCTAAAAAATTCATCAGCGAGTTGCGTATCTTTTCCGGCAAAAAAGTTAAAGTGATATGTGGCTCCATCTATAACGAGATTTTATTTTATATTATTTATTATTATAAAATGGCAAAAAGCTTAATTTTGAAGGTAGAGATGAGTTTTATAAACGAATAGAAACTTTATTAAGTCCAACCACCACTCGAGATGTGACACATGACCCCTCTATATTGCCAACCCCTCGACCTTTGCCCACCAAAATTTAATAGCATTAATGCCCCTAATACACGAACTTACCTGCACAATTTCAAAAATTTTCGACTAAAGGCTGAGTTACTAAGCTTTGAATTGGGGGAACACAATCGTGTCCCCACACACGTACACACACTAACATCCATACATACACAAAAAAATCCCCAAAATTTCCTGTATTTTTCGACGTTTCAAGATCTACTGAGTCAAAAAATTTAAAAATCTGCAGTGGTCATTTTCTGATCAATCTCAATACTTTCCGTCTGTTATAGGCCAATATAACAGCAGTAAAAGTAAAAATTGTTAATTTAAATAAAGTTTAAATGCTTTAAAATAATGTAAATTCATTTACTATTTTATTCACCTGCATATTTTTGAATTTTTATCAAACTGTTGTAAGATAATCCTTTTATTCATCTTGTATAATTCCATTCAACGCCAACGTATCAAGGTATGTTTTACGAAGGTTTTCGCAGATAAATCATCCTTCGTTTCCATTCAGCTTTGCACAGAATCTAAGAAAAGATATCATTTATCCTTCTTACGACTCAATAAATCCTTTAAGGAACTACTAAAGATTAGGAGATAATCTCAACTTCTGTATGGTTATAATATAAAAATCCGACCCATCTTTCCTCTTTTCCTTTAGAATTCTAACTTTAGATAGTTTCTGGTGATTTTTTAAAATAATTTCTGCATTTTTGTATCATTTAAAATGAAAAAAAAATCCTAAAATTTTTATTTAGAATTTGCACAATAAGCAACAGAAATTGTTGTTATTCTAAGATGAGAAATCCTGCATCCTGAATTATCTTCATAAATTATTTATGATTAGTAATTTAACAATGAAAGGATATCGTCGAATTTTTTTTTGCAAATTATTAAATACTTTATCATAATATAAAATTTTTTTACATCGTAATTTCAAAAATTTACTTTCTAAATTTTTTTGCATATACTTATCGTTCTAAAATCTTCAGGATTTATAACTTCTGTAAACTTCTACAAAAAAGAAACTTAAATCTATTACTAAATTCTTTTAGTTATTGACTGGTGATCATCTCTTGATCATCATATGACTACTAATGTGATCATGTGATAAGATATGATCACATTAAGTACTGTTATATATAAAATTCTCATCTATTTAAGAAAAACATCTAAATTTAAAAAAAAATTAAGTTATTTAATAAATTGGAAACTATATTTGTATATTGTTTAAATGTCTAATCACGTTAATAAATTCCTTCTGTAGATGATGATGATAATAAGGAGAAGAAGGAGGAATGAATAAATAAATTATGAAGAGATGATCAAATTATAGTTGCAAAATCTTTTAAAAAGAAAAGCTTGAATTCTACTACTAATAAATTTCCTAATTAATTGATCGATGAATCAATAAATTCATTCATTAACGATGAATAATAAAAGAATTATTAAAAGATGAGCACACAAGTACTTTACTTTCCTATAGGCTATATAAAACTCTATGTTAACTAAGATGAAACTGAAATATTTTTTTTAAAAATCGACTTGTCTTGAAAATTATACTTATAAAGCAATTTTTACATTCGATTATTTTTCAAAATCTACATAATTGCCATTATTTTAAATAAAGGAAAGCTCATTATTTCAAATCATACACTTATATTGAAAAGAGAAAATTTGCAATTGTTCTTTATTACTAATTGTTAAGATGGTTCGTTTGAAGAAGAAAGTTTAAAATTTAATTAGATTGANTTAAATAAATTTAAATTTATTAGTTAATTTTCATCATTATTCTATCATTTATAATTAGATATTACCTGTATTAAAAGAGGTTTAAATAAGATTTATGACTTTATTGTAGATTGCGATTTACCAATAAGAAAGGCTTCTAATAAATTATTTCTATACTTAATTTATTAACTTTTAGAAATAGTTTTATAAATATCATATTTTAAAGTCGAGTATTCCCTTTTTAGGCATGGTAAAGTAGATAAGTCGTGATCTAGTTGAAATGCTTCATTAGCAACATTAAAAAAAATGCTTATAACAAATTATATATGATATTTTTTTTATGTAAAAATATATTTATTTAGCGTCATTAGCTTTATTTTTAGTACTTTTGATCAATTTTTAATTGCATGTTTATTGTTTAAGCGTATAAAATACTATAAACAGAGTGCGAGATTGCTGTTGATCGCGATCTATCGATTGAGAAGCTGCATTTAATTCATCTTTCCATAACAGAAAAGTTGATGAGAATTTTAACACCGATGCATGGTTTATCAAGAATATAAAATACCTTAATTAGAATAAAATTCGCTTCATTATCGAGCAGTAAAAAAATAAAATAAAAAGGAAAAAATTATTCTAAATTTCCTAAACTTTAAAACAACGTTTTAATCCTTTGTACATTTTAAAATCCAATAGAAAAACACGTTGAAGTAAACTAGAAAATAAAGAAATTCTATACTTTAACAAATATTTTTTCTTCTGTAAATATGTCATCTCAAAAGTCAAAAGAATAAGATAATTTCTTTAGATTATATTCTATCTACTTTCAAATGAAGATTTTTATCTATAAATAGATTAAACGAGTTTTAAAAAGCAGTATAAAAGCCATAAATTCAACCTTAAATCACTTTTAAAATAGTCAAAATATAAACTATATTAAAGATTTTTAACCTGATAAATTAATAGTATATCTTTTTAAAACTTTAAATATTTAAATTTAAAATGTTTATAAATAATTAATTTATTATTATTTATAACTTAAAATAATTATTATATAAATTATTTATGATCAATCAACATATTAAAAAAGCGGAAAGTATAAAATAAACCAATAATAAAATTGACCAATAAGATGAGGATAAAAATAATTTAAATCAATCAATCGATGTTGATTGGTTAAATTTTTTTTTTTTGATCAATTTAGAGTTAAACTTCATTTTTAATTTGAAATTGAATTAACCAATAGGATAAGATCAAAAGATTTTTAACGTTTAAAACTCGAACGTTGATTGGTTATTTATTTATTAATTGACAATTCACGCATTTTGCTATTAGTATATGGTAATCTAAATGGGAGTGTTTCTGTTGAATTTTATAACTTATATGTGCATATTAATGAAACACAAATTAATTAATTTTGAAGAGTTAATACTAAAGGGATTATATATTAAATTGTTTACCCGAATNAAATTATGTTACCTAATAACTGTTTTTCATTATTATTAACACATATTTATAATTATAACATCTATATATTATAATTAGTAACAAATCTTTGAAATTAAATTGACTATAACCAATCTACCAAGCTTTGTAATTAGAGTTTTATCGTTACTATACATTAGAAAAATACTTAAAACAGTATTTAATTATGGTTTGTTCGTATTCATTTTTACTACATAAGTACAGTACATAATTTCTTAATGTTTTCACTAATGGCTCTAATTAACTCACCAATTTACTATTTACTAAATTATTAATATTACTCCAACATTAGTTACAATATTTTAACAAGTAATAATAAATTATATTCTATGTATGTGTATGAGTAAGCTTTTAGTTTATTTAATTAAAAATTACATAAATTTTTTTTAAATTATGAGAAACTCTTATTTTATGAGATTTTTAATTATGTCATTGTATTTATATGTATCGATAAGTGTAGAATATTCAAATCAATTTCTAGGAAATACGGTGTGTAGTTTATAGACATTAATTTCAACAACTTAAATAGGAACTATCCTTTTTTCTATAGTATATCATACTAGGAGCTGTGTGGTTCCTAAACATTAATTTCAACATTCTGTTCTTAGACACTATCCTATTGTGAAAACATAAACTATGTGGTTTCTATATACAATTTCAACATTCTATCCAGGATTCTCTTGTTCCTAAACAACATCCTAGTAGAAATATTATGGTTTCTACATGTAATTTCAATATTATATAAAATACTCTCTTGTTCCTAGATAATATTTTAGCAGGAACAATGTAATTCCTGTATATATTTCAATGTCCTGTCTTGGAATTGATTAATATCTAGAAAGTATACAAACAAAAAACAACAGAAACAATTAGTATATACTGTACTTGCTATATTTTTAAGCAATAATTTAATGCTGTATGTTCCAGTGTTTAGAAATTAGAATACTGTACTTATAACAAAGAGAAGTATTTTGTTTTCAATTTCTAAAGTTGAAACCAAATATTTTTTGTAGGTATATTCATTAGATTGTTATTTTCGTCAAACATGGTGGGATAAGCGCCTTACTTACTCAAATGAAACTTTCACCGTCCTTTCAATGGATTGGAAATTCCTACAGAAAGTATGGACTCCAGATACTTTCTTCCTTAATGGGAAAGGATCCTATTTACATAAAGTATCCGCTCCTAACAAGTTCATAAGAATTGCCTCCGATGGAAAAATGCAATATTCTATGAGGTAATAAAGTTTGTTATTGCATTTACAGTTTAAAACTAATTAATATATTGTTAAAATATGAAATATCTCTATTTTTGTATCTTGTAAATGATAATTATGTTGTAATATAGCCCTATTAATAATATTTACCTGTAGATTTTTAATGAGTAGTAGAATATTTTTAGTTAATAACGGGTTATTTGGTTTTACCGGAAGTTTTTGAGTAGTAGTAGACTGTTGGAGTTAGCAGTAGATTATGGAATTTAGTTAAATATTATGGGAGTTAGCCATAGTTTTGGGATTTAGAAGTAGGTTGTATGATTTAGCAGTAGTTGTGGGAGTTCTCAGTAGGTAGTGGGCGTTAGTAATGGGCTAATAGGTTGTTGAGGTTAGTAACAGACTGTTGGAATTAGTGATGTAGGTTGGAATTAGTGTTAGATTATTGAGGTTAGTAATACTACATCAAAATTAGTAGATTCTAGAAGTAGAATAGGCTATTGCATTAAACAGGTTTAATAAGCTATTAGACTTAGTAACGGGATTTTGAAATTAACAGTGGTTCATTGGAATTAATGGTAAATTATTGAAGTTGATGATAAGTTATTGAAGTTAGTAATATGATATTGGAATTAGTACTAGATCTTTATTAGTATTAATAAATAAATATAAAAGTTTGCAACAAGCGATTATATAAATAAACTTTTGAAGTTATCTAATGTTTTTCTTGAACAGATTAACAGTTAAAGCGAGCTGTCCAATGCATCTGAGAAAATATCCTTTGGATATTCAAGCATGCCCACTAGAAATTGGTAGTTGTGAGTGTAAACACTTTTAAATTAAATTATATTTATAGCCTTATATATATATATATATATATGTCGTGACAATATTTTTCGAAATGAAAACTTAGTGTTTGACATGAAAACAGGTTATGTAAACACAACTAAGTAACTTTTAAATTCACTTTAACAGGGCTGACAGCATTTCATTACATTACACTTCAATTACATAATGGTACATCGCGTTATCATCATCCTATCGAATAACACACTCTTCTGCCTGCCAGCATGGAGCATGCTCTATCTACAAACCTACCACCACGTGTAGTAGTTATTCTAGAATTCATTTTAACTGAGATACTGTCCGATGGGCACAACTGTCACTTCAACTTGTGACTTCATACCAACTACAAATGTTTATATTATTTATCTTTCAGATATTTTTCTGTCGTTCCTATTGGAAATATGACTTGTATATCTTCAATATTATTTTTTCTAATCTTTATATTTCCCACGTGAGTATATTTTTATNGCATGCGTTAATTTAACGGATCGTTACTACACGCGCAAAGCCAACAAAGCCAATGCTTCGAAGAGTGTAGAAAACGACGAAGAAGCCGAAAACAAAGTATGTTTAAAAAAAGAAAAAACAAAGAAATTATTTAATTTTTTAGAAGTAAAAATGTATTTTTAAACTGTACAAAATAAAATTTTCAGGAAAAAGAAAGTGATAAAGATATTAAAGAAGAAGAAACTATAGAATTAAATATAGAAGAAGTGCTTTATAACGTAGTGAAGTGTTATAGATAGATGAAAAGTTAGGTGTGTTAAGGTGTATAGATTAGTGCTATAAACATTACGATGATTATTTATAATGCTTACAACACTAATTTAATTTAATTAATGCTAATTTCATACTAATAATACTAATACAAATGCATATTGTAACACCAATTTATATTGGTTGTAATTCTAATTAACACTAGATTGTATAATAATACATACTTATATTACAACACTATAGACTAATGTACTAACATTAACGCAGTATTAGTCTGTAAATTTATCTAAAAATCTCTTACTATATTACATTAAACGCATTTTTGTAAACGTTAGAAGTATTCACAGAGATATTTTCTATCTTGTAATGCTTGTAACAGTTGTAGTAACGTACTGTACTTAATATAATGTTACATGTGTTATAAATTCTAAAAAGACATTTTTGTACCCATGTAATGCTTGTAACGATTGTATTGTTACAAGTAAAGTATGACACATGTTACAAGTATTATAACTATGGTTTAAATCCTTGTAAAGTTAGCTATATACTTGTAATACTCTTCTTGTAATGCACGAAACTATCAAATACAATAAAAACTAAATAAATAAACAAAAATTTAGTTATAAAATTATCAAAATTTTTAAAAATTTCTAANAATATTTAATTGCCGGTATTATAAAAGTCTCGACCTTAAATAAAGTTCAGGAAGTTATTTTCGTATAAATATAAAGTTTCTAACTTTATATTCTCATTAAAATAAGTATTTATGGAGTGTTAATTTAAGTTTTTCATGTATAAGTAAAGAAGAGATTATACAATTTTTTTCTTTTAATTTAAAACTTAAATGACATTAAAATCTATATTTTTATAGTTTTTATAAATAAAACTCATTTTATAAATTATATTTATACAGTTACAGTGTTCTTAACACGTGAAAATAACTGTTTAAACATAGTTACAAGGAGATATAATTTGAGAATTTTATGTAAAATTAGCGTAAATTTATGAAGAAAATTTCATGAAATTTTTAATATTTTATTTACTTAAAGGTTAAATATTAGTAGAAATTTATAATTTTTGCAATTTTCTCGTATGTAAATACACGTTTTTTTTTTCTTTCTTTTTTTCGTTTTTAAGAAGTTGTAATTCAAATATAAACTTCCATACTTTCAATCATCTTTTGGAAATATATTTAATAGAAAAATCTGATAAATAGTATTAAATTTCATTGGTAACAAATTTCAAATCAAAGATTTAACAGAAATGAAGAATGATTATTTATTTGCTTTACGTTATTTAATCAAACATGGATCGGGTTGTGAACATCATCATTAGATTAACACATGTTGGATCGATATTTTCTTCCTTTAATCCCAACAAGTTGCTGGAATTTTCTACACGCATTCAATTTTTCAATNATAATTAATTAATATTTTGATAAATTTAATCGAAAAGAAATTATTATAATTACAATTTTTTTGTCATTTTTTTCATTTTTTTTAAGAAGTTAAAAATATATCGATCCAGTTAAAAATCCTCATTTATTTTTAGTTCATCAACATTTTAAGAGGATATGGAAGCGATCAACGTCAAAACTCGACACGAAAAGATCGAGTAGACTTTTCAACTCATTCACTATCTTCATAATTAATAAGATAGAACCAAGTTGGGCGGTAATATAACATCTGACCTCGTAGTCCCAATGGCTCTTTAACCTTTAAAGAGCAAGGGGAAAAAAATAAGAAAATAACATTCATCTGAATAACTTATATCCAAAGACACTTTTGAATATTCCAATACATGATTAATTTAAAGCAACTTAAAGTTCGATTTTTTCTTTTTTTTTTATAGAATGATTGAGTACTTTTTTGGATTGGTTAATATATTTAATCAATTCTAAAAGTGTTCTTTACTTTTTATTACCATTTTTTTCTTACTTTAATGTGATTACTATCGAGATTAGAACCATACTTTATAATGTAACTATCGTAATCAACAGATAGTAAATTGTTGCTTAATTTTATTAATTTTTTTTACAGGTTAAATTATATTTAACTTATTAATTATTAATTAATTAGCTTATTTTCTTACTTATAGTTGCTTATACTACAAGGGATGTTATTTACGAATGGAAGAAAACGAAGAAAAAAGCTGTGATCTTAGCTGATGATGTTACTTCATCTCAGTATGATTTTTTGAATATATCCATGTCGAATTTTACTATTATAGGACCTGCTGGAGGTAAAATATTAATTTTATATACTAAGTTAGTTATTAAATAATTTAAATAATCCTGTTATTTAGGTCTCAGCTCTGCTTTAAAAGTTCGATTTATGCTTAGAAGAAGACGTGGATATTTTATCTTGCAAATATATGCACCAAGTGCTATGATAGTTGGAGCTTCTTGGGTATCTTTTTGGATTAATCCTACGGATGCTGCAGGAAGAGTTGCCGTTGGTAAAATCATGCATTATATACATACTTCTTTATTAATTTTTGGTGAATTAATTTTAAAAATAGAGCAATAAATTGAATGTTTTTTTAATAAAACACTTCAGAATCTTAATTTTCTCTTATTTAACTCTTAAAAAATGCATGTAAAGTATACACACTTACATAACAAAAACATGTAAAACTGTTCATTTTTTTGGTAAAATTATACAATTTTCAGTTAATTTTTTATCTGTTTTTATACGAAAAATAACAGATTTAACAAGAACCTCAGATTTAATTATGATTCTATTCAACTATCAATTAAATCTAATTTGTACTATTTAACATACCTTTACACAATTAGTAGATAAACAGTTCTAGTTGTTTAACAAATATTTACATTAAAATTTACACAAAGTGAAGTACAAACTTCATAATTACACGTTTAGTTTCATTGTAACATTATTTATCGTTCAATTCTTAAGTTAATTTACCATTTATTTCTATTACAAAGAATATTAAGGGGGAAGAAACTTACAAATGAAAAATAATCTGTTTTACTGATATATTTTGATGAGAAATAACGCATTTTATTTGCCAATTTTCATAAAAAAGAACTGATTTTAATGAGAAATATCTCATTGAACTGACTCGTTTTGATGAAAAACAGACCATTTTTCTAATGAAGAAGCTGAAGAACAACTTATGATGAGAAATAACCCATTTTACTGATTTATTTTAATGACAAATAACATATTTTTTTTTGCTCACTGTGACTAGAAATTTTCCATTTTGCTGTACTATTTTTTTTCTGACGAAATTTTGATATGAAACATCATATTTTGTTTAGAAATAAACCTATTCTGATGCTACATAACACATTTTAATTAGAAACAATCCAATTATAACTTATTTTTCTTACTTTTTTTACAGGTGCAATGACCGTGCTGACTCTAGTAACTATGGGTTTTGGTGGCAAAAGCGCATTGCCACGTGTGGCATACGCCACAGCAATGGATTGGTTTGTAGTCATGTGCTTCACCTTCGTGTTCGCAGCTATGGTAGAGTATGCATGCGTTAATTTAACGGATCGTTACTACACGCGCAAAGCCAACAAAGCCAATGCTTCGAAGAGTGTAGAAAACGACGAAGAAGCCGAAAACAAAGTATGTTTAAAAAAGAAAAAACAAAGAAATTATTTAATTTTTTAGAAGTAAAAATGTATTTTTAAACTGTACAAAATAAAATTTTCAGGAAAAAGAAAGTGATAAAGATATTAAAGAAGAAGAAACTATAGAATTAAATATAGAAGAAGAGGAAAAGGAAACAAGACATGTGTTGCTACCTAAATGGAGAAAAAGGAAAAAATCAAAGAAAAGAAAAATCGAAAACTATAGAGTCATACCACAATCTGTGATTCAATCGCCATCAACAGCTGCCTATCGGATCGACAGATACGCTAGAATCGCCTTCCCTTCATTTTTTACCTTTTTCAACGTGATATATTGGACGTTATATCTTCATTTTATAGACGATCAAATCGAAGACGACTAAAAATAAAATCCTCATTAGTTAATTAAATTTAAAAATTATTTAAATAATTAATCATTCGAGCCTTACTTTAAACACATTCACCAATATTGGTTCTATTAAATTCTATTTTTTTTTTACATGAAAATTCTTTTTAAAAAAATCTAAAAATTTTTCACCGTGATAAACGTTTAATTAATGAATTTTTTAAAAGAAATTTATTCAAATAAAATAAATATTATATACACTAAATCGCGAAACACTTCGAATAATTTAAGGAATGTTTTTTTAGAAAAATTGAGTTAATTTAAAAAAAAAATATTTTATATTTTTCCCTAAGCGAATATTAAAATTATATATATATTATAGCTATAAAATTTAAAAATATAAATTTAATGTATATGTGTGTGTGTATATATATAAATATATATCAATAAATTAGGGACCAATATACCTTTAAAAATAACACGAATATATTGAAATTTAAAGCAAGACAATCGCTACTAAAGCCTTATAGAATTTAAAAATAATTAAAATTAAATATGCAATTTTAGAATGTTAATAATTGTTTACACTTAGAACTATATATATATATATATATATATATGCAGGAAGTAACTTAGTTCGAAATGAAGCATAAAAAGTACATAGATTTATGTTAAATTATGAAATTTTCCTAAGAAAAATGTTTCTGTTGTGAATTATGCATATATCAGTCTATTCTGAAATGTATGCAAAATTGTTCATTTGATTGGCTACTAGTAATTCTAATATTTTGAAATTGAGACAGCTGATTGGTTTAATTGGAAAACGTAATAATATAAATTTACGAAGCTGAGATTGGTCGAATCTTTTCATCCAAATACACAATCGATATTTCCGAAAGTTTACGATTACTTTTAAACGTCCACCAATCAGAAACGACGACGTTTATCACTTATTAAACGTTGTTTTAATTATAATTAACTTATAAAGAAATTAATATTAACAAATATCTGTGCACACTTCAAAGATAAATTATGTTATATCCTGTATATAGTATCTTTATTGTACTGTACAGTATTTGTATATAGGAAAAAAAAATAAATGGAAGATTTATTCCATCATTTTTCTGCAGCTAGTTGAACTTTGACAATGTATCCGACACGATGCCAATTCATCAATCATCTGAAAGCAATAATACAATTAATCTAATGTTATTTATTAATAATAAATTATGTTATATTTTACTATTATATACCTATTATGTGCCTATTGTTAAGTAGATTATTATGTTTAATTACTTTTAAATAAAAACTATTTTAGTACGTTTGTGTGGAATTATTTTAAATTAATATTTTAAGAATTTAATAAATATAATTTTCGAACAAAAATTTTTTATATTACATTTTTTTTTAAAGTACTTATATAAAATAATGTTTTTTCTTTCAATCGCCAGATGGCGCACCACTCTTTGTGGGCTTAACATGCGATCAATAAGTAATAATTTTATTGATGTTAAAATAAAATAAAATAAAATATTTTCGTAATTTCATCCCAAAAATTATTTATTAAATTTCTTTAATTTTTTAAAACAAAAATAAAATAATAATCGTTATTAATTAATTTAAAAAAGTATTTTTTTCAATATTTTTTTTACAGCAAAACGTGTAATTTTAACAGTAAAAAAGCGTATTGTAATAATCACTTAAAAATTAAATTTATGTTAAATTTTTTATTATTTTAAAAAATTATGCAAAATAAAATTATAAATTTTTCCATGAAATATAATTTTGTATCGTTATTACACTC